>NW_016840261.1:0-2075 GCF_001698545.2 Rhinopithecus bieti
CCTGCGGGAAGGACCACCATACAACAGCAGCTGAGGCTTCCCCTTTTTGTTGAAGTGTTAGACACAGGACTCATTCAAACATGGTTAAAAGCCACAAACTTACATACAGGCAAAAGTGTGGTGAGAAAGGGTGTGGGGGCAGGGGAACTGTTTGGGTTTCTTCATCTTGATTCCTGCTGTAAGAACTGCCTGGGTCTTCTCTTATCCTACATCGACACCTTCTGTAGTGTTCCTATACTTAAAGAGTAGTGCTTAAGAGGGCTCCTTAGCAGAGCATTGACCTTACTCCAGTTCCACCGTGGCTCTGCGGTGGAGCTGGCTCTCAGACTCGCTTTTGCAGATGCCACATTCTTGCCAGACCACCTGTTCCCTGAAAAACCATGCTCTTCCAAGTCTGTATGTTTGCTTGTGCTATTATTTCCTTCTCCTTGTCCAGCTGGCAAACTTCTATTCAACCTTCAAGGCCCAGCTAAGATAATCACTCTTCTATGTGGCTTTCCTAATCCTCTCACCTCAGGTAAAAATTAATTACATCCTCCTCTGTGATCCCAGTCTTTTATACACACCTTCATGATCCTACTGATTTACAATTCTCTGTGTGCAGTCTCTTCCCTGGCTATTGTAGGTGTGATCTGCACACCAGCAGCAGCAGTATTCCTGGGAGCCCAGACCCACCCAATCAGAATCTGCCTTCAAACAAGATCCTGCGGTGGTTCAAGTGCATGTTCAAGTCTGGGACGTAGGCTCTAGATCAGATAAAGTCCGAGAAACAGTGGTTCTCAACTCTGGCTGTGCACCATCAATGCATACCCCAAATCATTTATAAACTCCCAGATGATTTTAATGGTGGCGAGGGCTGACCCACAGCTCCAGGAGCGTTGACAACCTGAGGGCAAGGACTCATGAAGCCTGAGTCTATTCCCCCATCTACTCTTTCCCCAGTTTGCAGCACACTGCCTGGCACACAGCTGTGTCCATAGAATTCCACAGCAAAATTCCCTCCAGGATGCCTCCAGACCTAAATGCCTTTAAAAGAGAGTAAAGACACTACTGACTGAGGATTATTAATTGCCCAGAGCTTTCCAAATCCCTAACTACAATGACTGAGGAGATGAATTTACAAAAAGTCAGTGTTTACAAACCACTTGCCTTGTTTTTGGAAATGGGAGGAAAACAGAAACTGACATGGAAGATACAAATGAACTTCAGAATTAAACTTTAAACCGGTGGCTGCACAAGGAGATGGCGCTTGGGTAGGGAGGGAGTGTGGTGTGCTGGGAGGACTCCTGGGTTACGACTAAAATCTCGGGCTGTGAACTCCTTCAGTACCGACCATAACAGCACAAAACTGCTCTCAGCATAAAATCAGGCCAAGCCCTTTCTTTAAATAAATAAGGGAACTTAAGTCCAGAGAAGCTGGCAAGGCCATGCCACCAGTTACGGACAAAAGAAGGCCTAGGCCCCCACTTCTGTTTAGTCCTTCTCCTGCAGCACAGCTTTGCCACAAGCACAAGCCTTTCTGGACCTCAGGTCCTGATCTACGTGGGGGGCTGGACTAGATGTTTTTGAGCTCTCTACCCACTTTAGCCTTCTCGTGAGGCAGTGTAGCTTAACAGTTAGGAGCTGTGTTCTGGAGTGGGAAAGGCCTGAACTTGGATCCTAGCAGTAACAATTTCCTTACCTGTAAAATGGGCATTAGTGGCTGGGCACGGTGGCTCAAGCCTGTAATCCCAGCACTTTGGGAGGCCGAGACGAGCAGATCACAAGGTCAGGAGATCAAGACCATCCTGGCTAACACGGTGAAACCCCATCTCTACTAAAAAATACAAAAAAAAAAACCTAGCCGGGCGAGGTGGCAGGCACCTGTAGTCCCAGCTACTCTGGAGGCTAAGGCAGGAGAATGGTGTAAACCCGGGAGGCGGAGCTTGCAGTGAGCTGAGATCCGGCCACTGCACTCCAGCCTGGGCAACAGAGCGAGACTCCGTCTCAAAAAAAAAAAAAAAAAAGGGCATTAGCATCAACCCTACCCTGTAAAGCTGTTGTGAACATTAGGTGGGATAATAAAGCACTAGGCA
>NW_016840262.1:0-525 GCF_001698545.2 Rhinopithecus bieti
ACATGGCTGTCACCTTGGGAGACAGCGCAAAATAAGATCAAGAAAAACAAAGGGGAAACAAAAGGTAAAAACAACAATGTAACTCATGCTTTGAGTTCTTGGATCAAGCAATTCCTAAAGCCAGAATTCCTCCTCAATTCCAAGATATAGGAGCCAAAATGTTAACTTAGCTTGTCATTGGTTTCTGACATTTGAATTCAAGACCCCATTAAGACATCCAAAAACCATAAAAAATACCGAACGCAGAGAACCTGAGGCAACGATAGTGCAGTGCACAAGGACAGGAGATGAGAGCAGATGACAAGTGTCCCGGGGGCAGCTTGCGAGCAGACGACAGGTATACTGGGGGCAGCTCGGGCATCAGGCTCCCTGGTGATTCCCATGCACAGCCCCAGGGGAGAACAGCCTTGTTAATGTCGATCAGCAGGGAAGGAGGGACGGCTACGAGAGAGGCTGGAAGGACAGTGGGTGAGTCAGGGATGGGGAGCTTCATAGTTGATGTTCATAAATGGAGGAATTCCAGGT
>NW_016840263.1:0-3877 GCF_001698545.2 Rhinopithecus bieti
TGTATAGCCCAGGCTGGAGTGCAGTGGCACATTCTCAGGCTCATTGCTACCTCTACCTCCCAGGTCCCAGTTTAAGCGATTCTCCTGCCTCAGTCTCCCGAGTAGCTGGGATTACAGGCATGTGCCACCATGCCCAGCTAATTTTTGTATTTTTAGTAGAGATGGGGTTTCACCATGTTGGCCAGGCTGGTCTTGAACTCCTGACCTTGTGATCCACCTGCCCCGACCTTCCAAAGTGCTGGAATTACAGGCGAGAACCACTGGGCCTGGGAGCTGCTTAGAGCTTAGAATTTTTTTTTTTTTTTTTGAGACAGAGTCTCGCCTGTGGCCCAGGCTGGAGTGCGGTGGCACGATCTCAGCTCACTGCAAGCTCCGCCTCCCGGTTTCATGCCATTCTCCTGCCTCAGCCTCCTCAGTAGCTGGGACTACAGGCGCCTGCCACCAGGACTGGCTAGATTTTTTTTGTTTTGTTTTGTTTTTGTTTTTTTTGATTTTTTAGTAGAGATGGGTTTTCACCGTGTTAGCCAGGATGGTCTCAATCTCCTAACCTCGTGATCTGCTCGCCTTGGCCTCCCAAAGCGCAGGGATTACAGGCATGAGCCACCGTGCCTGGCCTAGAATCTTCTAAAAGTACAGTTCCATTGACTAAGATTTTCAGGCAGTGGACTAGGTGGTTTACATACATTACATAAGAAAGTTCTCACTACAGCCATTTTATAGAAAACTGATACTAGGATCACGACATCACGAAATTGCACCACTGCACTCCAGCCTGGTGACAGAGCAAGACTGTGTCTCAGAAAACAAAAAGAAAACTGATGTTAGGCATATTTGATGTACCCAGGGTTGTGTAGCTGCTCTTTCATGATTGAGGGCTCCAGTGTTTTAGACAGGAATTTTATACTGTTTTTACTCATATGATATTTGTGACTTACTTTATTCTTTATACTAGGTGATTGAAATCTCTGAATATCGAACCCAGCTCTATGAATATCTACAAAATCGAATGATGGCCATTGCACCCAATGTTACAGTCATGGTTGGGGAATTAGTTGGAGCACGGCTTATTGCTCATGCAGGTGATGGTTTTAACGTAATTTGTAAATATTAGTGTTTGAAGTATTTTCTGGTTAGGATTTTGTTTACATCTTTAAACCACAGCTATTAAAGAAATTTTAGCTAATAACACAAAAGTAGATGGTATGTAGGAGATCACTAAGGGCCAAGTGTTCAATGATGATTTCTATTTGTTTGCCTGATTTCCTTTTGGATAATGAAGGCATCTTTAGTCACTACCTCTTCTGAGACACTTGTGGTCCATTGTTAGAAGTTTGTTATGGTTAATTAGAATAATCAGATGCATGCAGAAGGATAAAACAGTTAACATTTTCATAATAAAAACTCACTAGACCTAGATTTGAATACAGTTTTAAGAAATCATTGTAGAGGATTCATGCCCTCGATTATCTTAGTTTCACTATTGAGTGTGCAGATGTAATATTTTTGACTTTGAAAAATATTTTCAACAAGTGATTTATAATAAAACTTAGTATATGTGTGTGGCAGTATTATAAGGATGATATGCTATAATTAAAATGCTATGTAATTGAATACCTACAAATACAATGAAGTGCTGATTCATCATTTTTATGTTACTTGGAGACATCATTATAATCCATCAAAAAAGATCCTATATCATCTGCATCAGAGTGTTTAAAACAGCATAACTCCTTTTTTGTTTGTTTGTTGGTTGGTTTGAGACGGAGTTTCAGTCTGTTACACTGGCTGGAGTGCAGTGGCTCACTGTAACCTCCACCTCCCTGGTTCAAGCAATTCTCCTGCCTCAGCCTCCTAAGTTGCTGGAATTACAGGCGTGCGCTGCCACCATGCCTGGCTAATTGTTACATTTTTAGTTGAGACAGGGTTTTTGCCATGTTGGCCAGGCTGGTCTCAAACTCCTGACCTCAGGTGATCTGCCTACCTCGGCCTCCCAAAGTGTTGGGATTACAGGCATGAGCCACTGCGCCTGACCTGGCATACCTCCTTTAGCTGCATCATTAATCAAAGATTTCATTCAAGTGCCCTCAGCTATAAGATCAGATGATTTCATTGCCTCCACCCATTTTCATAGGTACAGCTAAACTTGTAGCAGTAAGCCATGGCAGGGGTTAATAGAAGTATGTATTTGTGGGCCAGGCGTGGTGGCTCACACCTGTAATCCCAACACATTGAGAGGCTGAGGTGGGTGAATCATCTGAGGTCAGGAGTTCAAGACCATCCTGGCCAACATGGTAAAATTCCATCTCTACTAATAACACAAAAATTAGCCAACCTTGGTGGCGTGAGCCTGTAATCCCAGCTACTCGGGAGGCTGAGGCAGGAGAATCGCTTGAACCCAGCAGGTGGAGGTTGCAGTGAACCGAGATTGTGACATTGCACTCCAGTCTGGGCAACAAGAGCGAAACTCCATCTCAAAAAAAAGGAACTATGTATTTATTACACTTTTTAAACTATGTCTAGTGCTTAAATTCATAGCATTAATCTTGAGTCTGTTTTCTGACAATAAATATTCTATACAGCATATCTAACTAAGCAGCATGTTGATAACAATAGTCCCCAGCTATTTATGGGGATATATTCTAAGCTCCCCCTTCCAAGGATGTTTGAAACAGAGGATAGTACTGAACCCTATACTGTATATGCTTTTTTTTTCCTAAACATACATATCTACAATAAAGCTTAATTTATAAATTAGGTACAGTGGGATATGAACAACAGTAATAATAGAACAGTTATAACAATATTCCAGCGACCAGGTGCAGTGGGTCACACCTGTAATCACAGCACTCTGGAAGGCCGAGGAGGGTGGATCACAAGGTCAGGAGTTCAAGATCAACCTGGCCAAGATGGTGAAACCCTGTCTGTACTAAAAATACAAAAAAAATTAGCTGGGCCTGGTGGTGGGCACCTGTAATCCCAGCTAGCAGGAGGGTGAGGCAGATAATTGCTTAAACCTGAGAGGCGGAGGATGCAGTGAACCAGGGTCACGCCACTGCACTCCAGCCTGTGCAACAGCAAGACTCCATCTCAAAAAAAAAAAAAAAAAAAATGCCAGCATAACTATTTTTATGCATTGTTTACTTGAATATAAGCACTGCAGTACTACTGCACCACAGAGAGGGCTACAAAAATGACTAATGGGTAGATAGGGATGGCGGGGGAGCTGAGTGGGGCGGCAAGAGACTTAAAACCTAGTGTTCCTATGTGTGACATTTATGTCATCCTGTAGTACACTAATGAAATATAGAATGGTACTACCATCTCTCAGGTGAATAGAAACATTGGACTTAATAAGCTTAACCTTCAGTTTGTCCTAGGCATTCATTGCAAACCTGCTTGTGCTAATGAAGAAATTACAAATGAAACATCAAGGTTTTTAGGGAATTCTGGATTATAGAATTCTATATTATATGTGATTTTTATTTATTATGGTGGCTATAATATTGTATAGGTCTTTTGTTTTAGTACATGGAACATTCGTATATTTGGAGGTGCATTCTTTGTAACTTTTTTCTTTTGTAGGTTCTCTTTTGAATTTGGCCAAGCATGCAGCTTCTACCGTTCAGATTCTTGGAGCAGAAAAGGCACTTTTCAGAGCCCTCAAATCTAGACGGGATACCCCTAAGTACGGTCTCATTTATCATGCTTCACTCGTAGGCCAGACAAGTCCCAAACACAAAGGAAAGGTGTGTTACAGGGTTTTGTTTTGTTTTTGAGGTTGGACTTTTTCATTTCTTACAACCCTTTTTTCTTCTATAGTACACATTAAATCTTTCTATTGTCTCTTTCTTATTAGAGAATGGTGAGTTATTTATTT
>NW_016840264.1:0-521 GCF_001698545.2 Rhinopithecus bieti
TTTGAGATACATTCCATCAATACTTAGGTTATTTAGAGTTTTTTAGCATGAAAGCCTGTTGAATTTTGTCAAAGGCCTTTTCTGCATCTATTGAGATAATCATGTGGTTGTCTTTGGTTCTGTTTATATGCTGGATTACGTTTATTGATTTGTGTATGTTGAACCAGCCTTGCATCCCAGGGATGAAGCCAACTTGATCGTGGTGGATAAGCTTTTTGATGTGCTGCTGGATTCAGTTTGCCAGTATTTTACTGAGGATTTTCACATCAATATTCATCAGGGATATTGGTCTACAATTCTCTTTTTTGTGTGTGTGTCTCTGCCAGGCTTTGGTATCAGGATGACGCTGGCCTCATTAAATGAGTTAGGGAGGATCCTCTCTTTTTCTATTGATTGGAATAGTTTCAGAAGGAATGGTACCAGCTCCTCTTTGCACCTCTGTAGAATTCAGCTGTGAATCCGTCTGGTCCTGGACGTTTTTTTGGTTGGTAGGCTATTAATTATTGCCTCAATTTCAGAGC
>NW_016840265.1:0-280 GCF_001698545.2 Rhinopithecus bieti
CGTGGAATCTGTAAAGGGATATTTTGGACTGCATTGAGGCCTATGGTGAGAAAAGAAATATACTCTAATTAAAACAAGAAAGAAACTTTCTGAGAAAGTACTTTGTGGTGTGTGAATTCATCTCACAGCATTACACTGTTCTTTTCATTGTGCAGTTTTCTAGCATAGTTTTCTTGGATTCTACAATGTGATATTTCAGAGCACATTGAACCTTATGGTGACAAAGGAAATAACTTCATATGAACACTAGAGTGAAGCTTTCTCAGAAACCGTTTCATGC
>NW_016840266.1:0-943 GCF_001698545.2 Rhinopithecus bieti
GAAGCTTTCTGAGAGATTGCTTTCTGATGTGTGACTTCATCAAGCAGAGTGCCACCGTTCCTTTCTTGGAACAGTTTGCTAACACTGTTGTCGTGGTTTCTGCAAAGTGATATTTCGGAGCTCATTGAGGGCTATGGTGAAAAAGGAAATATCCTCAGATCAAAACTGGAAAGAAGCCTTCTGAGAAACTGCATTGCCATGTGTGAATGCAACTCACAGAGTTACACGTTTCTCTTCAGTGGTAAGTTTGCTAACACAGTTTTCTGGAAATCTGCAATTATCTACTTCTTAACGCAAGGAAGCTTACGGTGACAAAAGAAATATCCTCAGATGAAAACTAGAAAGAAGCGTTCCTAGAAACTGCTTGGGGATGTGCGAAATCATCTCACAGAGTTACACTTATGTTTCGTGGAGCAGTCCATTGACACTGTCTTTGAGGAACCTGAGAAGGGCTTATTTGTATCGTATTGAGGCGTACGCTGATAAAGGAAATATCATCAGTTCAAAACCTGAAAGAAAATTTATGTGAATCTTCTTTCTCATTTGTGAATTCATCTCACAGAGTTACACCTTAGACCTCAGGAAGCAGTTTGCATCAACTCTTTTCGTGGAATCTGCAAGGTGATATTTGGAAGCCCTTAGGGGCCCATGGTGAAAAAGGAAATTTCCTCACTTAATAATTAGAGAGAACCATTCTGAGAGATTGCTTTCTGATGTGTGACGTCATCACACAGAGTTCCACCCTTCCCTTCTTGGAACAATTTGCTAACACTCTTGTCGAGTATTCTGCAAAGTGATATTTGGGAGCCCATAGGGACCCATGGTGAAAAAGGAAATATCCCCACATAATAACTAGAGGGAAGCTTTCTGAGAGACTGCTTTTTGATGTGTGACTTCATCACACAGAGTTCCACACTTCCCTTTTTGGAACAGTTTGCTAACA
>NW_016840267.1:0-971 GCF_001698545.2 Rhinopithecus bieti
AGTCCTTTGGAGGAATTCAACCCTCGCTAATCAAAAGTACCCAATATCCTCAGGTCAATATGTATAAACTGTTAAGACTTCAAGATTAGTACCTTAAAACCGAAGTCAGAAGTGTGAGGGTTCAATTGACTGGACATGCATTAGGTCAATGACACACATATTTATTGGACACCAGGCCTGAGCCCCACATGGGCACCTTTGGTGTCTGAAGCAATATTCCTTGGGTGGTTTTGTGAGGGGAACGGAAAATGACTTTTTATAGCGATAGGAGTCAAGATGGCAAAAATGATATTAAGGCTTAGTACCAATGTGATGGGCTGCTTTTCTTCCCCCAGTAGAGTTCATATTATTTAATTATAAGATAAAATTGAAAATCTCCGAAGCAATGCTTCGGAGCCCAGTAGGATGGAAGGGGAAACTGAGAACAGTGCCATTTCGCCTCACACAGCTCCGGCGCCCCTCACCGTCCTGTGCATACACATTCTTTGATGGGATCTTTTCAGTGTAAAGTGCAGTAATTAATTTTGCAAAACTTACTGGGTCTGGGAGGCAGATGATGAGTGATGGTGTCACCCCGTGGCACAGTGGGAGATTTGTGTGATGGCATCATTTTCTATGAATGCAGACCGCTTTGTGTGCCATACTCGGATGACCCTTCGAAGCTAGACATTTTGTCATCTTTCAAAAGAAGCATGTTTTCCCCCTTGGTTACAGAAAACTAAAAGCTTTTGATACAGGACTCCAACCTTTTATCAGGGAGAATCAGGGCTCTTTAAATAAGCTCTACCAATCGGATGGGCCGTCAGAAGCAATTAAAATTAGAAAGATGAAGATGCGGTAACAACGTGGTCAGGGCAAACGTCAGGATACCAGATTGCACGTTCACAGTTGCGTTTCTGTTAAGAACGTGCGGGTGAATGTGGAACAGAGGCCATGTGTCAGTAGTTGGGTTGCGTTTTGTGTTTCTTTTT
>NW_016840268.1:0-970 GCF_001698545.2 Rhinopithecus bieti
TGAGTGGGCTGCCCATTATTATATTTAGGAATAGTAAAGGCAAACTTTTATAATTTTGAGGTTGTAATGGAATAGAGAAAAAACAATCTTTGAGATCTGTGATCATTAATTTTTAACTTTGTGGGATAAGGGTGGGATTAGGAAGACCAGGCTGTAAACTCCTCATAGGTTGAATGTAAACATTTATAGTTTTAAGATCAGTTAATGAATGCCATTTTTTACTTTCTTTTTTTACATGACAAAGACAGGGGAATTCCATGCAGAAGTACTTGGCTCTATATGCCCCTCGGCCAATTGTTCTTTGACTAACTCTTTTAAAGTCCCAAGTTTTTCTTTAGATAATGGCCACTGTTCCACCCAAACAGGAGTGGTAGTTTTCCACTTTAATTGCACAGCTTGAGGCTGGTGAAAAGTGGCTATGAGTTTAAAGGATTGTAGCCCATTTTGAACATTATATTTTTGGCAGCTGAAGAAATATGAGGAATGCTTAAAAAAGCACCAAATTGTTGTAAAAGATCCCGTCCCCAAAGATTAATATTGATAGGAACAATATAAAAAAACACTTGACCTTGTTGACCTTTAGGACCGACATAGGTTAAAGGTTCTACACTTTGATAAACCACAGAAGCAGCATCCAAGCCAGTGAGTGTAACTGAAACTTGTTTTTTTTTTCCCCATTGTGTAGGCCACTGATTTAAACAAATGATAGACACATCCACCCCCGTGTCAATTAACCCTTCAAAAACTATTCCATTAATGTGCAATGAACATAAGGGCTTTTGATCAGAAACTAAAGTTTCCTAAAAAACAGTTTTTCCTGTGCTACCGAACCCTCCCTGTCGAGATACCTCTCTAGATAGGAACAGGAAAAAGGCAATAAAAGTAATTGTGCAATACGCTCCCCTGCCTCTAGGCGCATAAATTGTGAGACTTGTACCATAATAAGAATTTTATTAGTAAGATCAGGATT
>NW_016840269.1:0-1027 GCF_001698545.2 Rhinopithecus bieti
AGGTTCAACCTAATATGCATATACACTTTCATACACGTGTATATTTGAGAGTGAAAGGGATGGGGAGAGGAAGGAAAGAAGGAAAGGAGCAGACAGTAGGCTAAGTATAGAACTCAGGGGAATACACAGTGTTTAATTCTCAGGCCAAGGAGGAGGACAGTCGGAAGAAACCTTAAAAAGAAATTGCCAGGTGTATAAAAAGAACCAGAATAATAGTTCCAAGGCAATAAATGGAATATAGGATATCAAAAATGAATGAAGGAATAATGTTGCCAAGTATCCCAGGAAAGTTCAGAAAGATAAGGACAAAAATTTTCTTTAAGAATTGGCAGTACAAAGGTTTTGGCTTCCTTTGTGGGTAGTTCCAGTGGAGTGTGGAGGTAGAAGTCAGATTGTGTGGGTGGGGAAGTAAGTTAAAAATCAAGTGAAGACAGTAAGTATAGAATATGTTTCAAAATGTTTGACTAAAAAAAGTGTAGAGAAAGAACTATGGGGGAAGTTGGCTTTTTGCCTCTAAAATGAGAGAAATGTGATTGTGTTCATACATAGAGTCACAGGAGCCAGTGGAGAAGAGGGAGAAGTTGAAAATGGAGAAAAGATTGGGGGTAAGTGATGGTACAGGGCTCCAGAAGAAATATGAAGGTATTGAGTTAAAACTAGGTAATGAGATTTACTTGAATGGGTGGTTAGGAATTCAGAGGCAGCATTTATCTATGACTGGGGAGAGGCTGCATGGATAGGTAGATACATATTTGTAAAGTTAGAAGAAAGGGTAAGACATTGAAGTACTTTGTGCCTAAGAATGTTAAATTACTTAAAATGAGAAGCATGTTTTACAGAATATAATTAAGTAGGACACTCCAGGAGGGCATTAACTGCTTAGGGCAGCCAGCGAGAAGAAGCTGGTTAAAGACAAGTAAAAGGATCATTAAGGGCCCAGCAGAAGGTGGCGATTATCAGTTTGGAATGGCGCAAATCTTTGCAGTTGTGTTTTTCTTCCACTTACATATTGGAGAAGAGAAAGCAG
>NW_016840270.1:0-257 GCF_001698545.2 Rhinopithecus bieti
ATCTAATTAAACTAAAGAGCTTCTGCACAGCGAAAGAAACTACCATCAGGCAACCTACAGAATGGGAGAAAATTTTGCAATCTACTCATCTGACAAAGGGCTAATATCCAGAATCTACAAAGAATTTAAACAAATTTACAAGAAAAAAAAAACAACCCCATCAAAACGTGGGCAAAGTTTATGAACAGACACTTCTCAAAAGATGACATTTATGCAGCCAACAGATACATGAAAGCACGCTCATCATCACTGGTCAT
>NW_016840271.1:0-3784 GCF_001698545.2 Rhinopithecus bieti
TTTATTATACTTTAAGTTCTAGGGTACATGTGCATAACGTGCAGGTTAAATTGACAAATGGGATCTAATTAAACTAAAGAGCTTTTGCACAGCAAAAGAAACTACCATCAGAGTGAACAGGCAACCTACAGAATGGGAGAAAATGTTTGCAACCTACTCATCTGACAAAGGGCTAATATCCAGAATCTACAAAGAACTCAAACAAATATACGAGAAAAAAACAAACAACCCCATCAAAAAGTGGGGAAAGGATATGAACAGACATTTCTCAAAAGAAGATATTCATACAGCCAACAGACACATGAAAAAATGCTCATCATCACTGGCCATCAGAGAAATGCAAATCAAAACCACAATGAGATACCATCTCACACCAGTTAGAATGGCCACTTCGAGTTTGATGACCTGAAGGCAAGAAGAGACAAACCAGTTTATTAGAAAACATGTATCAAGTTGAAACAAGGGAAGGGGTAAGGGCAGCTCAGAAATCCTGAGGCCTTTTACCAGTTTGCACATGGAGAGGGAGGCCAAAAGCCTGACTGGTAAAAAACACTTTACCCTTTTGCTGGCATATTGGTCTTCTGGGTTCCCTTCCCCTGAGCCCAATCCTAAGCCAACCAGTTTAAGGTTTGGGAAATTAACTCTTTCTAGTTTGGAGGATGTATCTGAGGGGAGCGTCCCATATTACAGAGACACAATTACCTATCTGTGAAGAGGACAGAAGAGGAGAAAGGAAAAAAGAAGGTGCCTTTTAAAGGAGTCCCAGGGGTTCACGATGCATTCAAAAGGGGTACAGACTGCAGATGAATGGCTACCCTTCTAGAAAGAGTGAAGCAGGTATCCCTGGTTCCCTTCTCCTCCTAACTGATACCGGGGGTACATGAGGGAAAGAGGGAAAAGCATTGTCTTTCCCTCTTCCATCCTTGCATCCCTGAGTCCTGGCAACCATGGCAGGTCCCACCATGAATGTCACAGCGGCTTGCACCAATGAAGCAGGGGACGGTTGGGTAGGGGGTGGGAATCACCCACTTTTACCCACATATGCCTTATCTCCCCTGCTTTTCAGTAGCCATGGATTCCCTACACCTCATTTTTGCCATGGATACTAACGTGGCCTTTATCCATGAAGCAGGAAGCTTGGGCTTGGCTTGATTGGCAGGCATCAGTCATGCTCACCTGCCCTGTGCCTTTTAACTTCCATTATCATCTGCCTCTGGATCCTTCAGATTCAGTTTTCTTTCCTAGGACTCTAACCCAAAGCTTGGAATTGAGTTTGGGACAAAAATGTGTCTCAGGCTGGGGGGTTGCATGGACTCCTTATTATAAGCTGAATGCTAAGGTGAAACTGTGGAATTGAGTCCTCCTCCAACAAAGGAGAGAAAAGGATGTCTTGTGACATGCCCAGATAACTGGTGGCTATAGTTACGCTTGCTAGGATTTGGGTGCATGGTGCTTGGCTTGGTTAGCTCCCTTGGTCTTACTTTCCCAAAAGGAAACCCCTGAGTGATGGGCACCCTATTTATTCCAGTCGCCTGGCAGGATTTGTAGGATAAGTTCTCAGAATTAGAATATTGATCCGGATTTCTACATTACCCATCCCTTTTGTTCTTTTTGAGCTGAAGTTGGAGATTGCTGGTTGGTTCACAGGAACAATCAGGGTTAGTCTAACACATAGGCAAAAACATAAAACAACTAGTGAGTTTAGAATTTGGTGACAAATGTGTAAGTGTTGAAACATAATTTTCTCTATCTCCAGTCCTCATTTTGTTAAAAAACCAAATCATCCTGGGACTGAGTGGTTTGCAAAATAGACTTTAGTCTTATACTTGGCCTGATTATTTGCATAAAGTGAAGCAAGAAAAAATATTTCTACAAAGGCCTTTTAGATTGCCTGTGCTGGAACTCTGTTCCCCAAAGGATCTCATATAAGACCTTTTAAAGCCAAGCCCAGCCACGGGTTTAGCCTGAAATACCTGTAAGTTGGATGATCCTCTCCTCTTAAGGTCCCAAGATAAACTCGGAGCTCTTGGACCTGTTAGAAAGTGTTAGAAAGTGACATTCTTTATTGATCACAGGTCAGGAACCCTGTACAGGGACTGTGTAGATGAGGGTATGAGGCCAGTCTCCCTATTGGGCTTCTATCAGCTCTGCAAGTCAAGCTTGACTCCTTAAAGGGAAGCATACCCTTCCAGTCCAAGCCTTGGTAGAATTTTGCTCACAATGGGTATTACCTTACTCAATTATTAAAAGGCTATAAATAGTTTAGCATAAGTTTCCTTGACTCTGAAAAACAAAACATGGATCAGCAATATTCCAAGCAAGTCTTAGAAAGCTTGCTTCAGATTTCTGAGTTCAGTCCAGTTAGTTAACTCTTGTTTCTCTTGATATTCATGAACATTTCAGCTCTTTGTGAATCCTGTACATTTTCCTTTATTCCAATGCTACAATCTCCAAAGTTATCAGAAACCCAATTGTCTCAAATACAATCAAAAATTGTATTTGAGAGCACCTGTCAGAGTCCTATAGCTTATTATAAACCATCTTTTGAAAGGATTAAAACAAGACAACAATTGTCTGTGAATAGCAAAATGTCTAGAGCAGTTATAGTTAGAAACACAATTGACAAAGAAGTTTGGTTATCTCCATGGTTTACAATAATGACATAGCAACCTTAATTATGATTGATAGCATATACTTAGATGTTAGAATTTTAGAAATCCCATAAAATTTTGGAACATATATTAGCATTATTCACCAAGATATAACCTAAAGGAGATTCAACATCACCTTTGGCAATCCCACGTACCTAAACATGTCAAATAATCCTGTTTACCTCTCTTTCCTGGACATTCCAAGGGTCCTCTGGACTCTCTGAAAATTGTAAAGAAAGACAATTTGAAACTGAAGTCTGATTTTGGGAAGACTTAAATATGTTGAAAGTATTTGAATAGAATTCCAGATTACCACAAGTTATTTATTTTTCCAAGATGATGACTCATAAATTTTAAAGAAGCAAAACCTTTTATAACCCTTTTGAATTTAGTCAACACGTTCAAACAGAGAACCTCTTCTGCGAGATCAGTTTCTACAATTCTTCCACCACTTGTCTGAACCCTCAGTTTTTCCTAATTTAAAACCATCTTTTAACCCTAGGCAAAATTTACATTTCCATGCCTTTTGTAACCTTTTACTAAAAAACACATTTTACTGTTCTTACACTTCTTGCATGTAAATTTATTTTCAGTAGTTTCAATTACATGTTATAATGGTAACTCCTAGTGATTTTTAACTTTAAGGTAAAACTTATTAATTTGCTTTAATTGTGTGCTACCTGCAGTCAAGGTCTGACTCCAGCATAATGAAGGGCCCAGTTAGTTCCTTATGTCCCCAGGCCTTACCAATTGTGAAGCAGAGACAGTTCTCAAAGGCCAAAAAGCAGTTTGTAACCTTAAAACATTTGGTAAACCTTGCATCTGACCTGCATAGTTTATTTCATCTATTTACATTTTAATGACACCTGCATTTTACCAATAATCTTTAAGGTTGTTTTATTTCTCAAAGATTAAAGTCACATGAACTGAAAAGTACCCAGCTTTTATCTTCCCTTTTAAAAATATTTAATCCAAGTGCTTGTCTTTCTTTAGGCCAAATTAATTAGAGCTCATTTTACAGAAATCATACACAGTACATACACAGACAGGCAGAAAAAAACCCAGTAGCTGGATGGGGCCCTTTAAGAGACAGAGCTAGGAAAATATGCAGATATGGAACCAGAAAGGGCTCA
>NW_016840272.1:0-255 GCF_001698545.2 Rhinopithecus bieti
ATAACGTGCAGGTTTGTTACATATGTATACTTGTGCCATGTTGGTGTGCTGAACCCCTCAACTCGTCAGCACCCATCAAGTCATCATTTATATCATGTATAACTCCCCAATGCAATTCCTCCCCCCTACCCCCCCATGATAGGCCCCAGTGTGTGATGTTCCCCTTCCCGAGTCCAAGTTTCCTCATTGTTCAGTTCCCACCTATGAGTGAGAACATGCGGTGTTTGGTTTTCTCTTCTTGTGATAGTTTGCTAA
>NW_016840273.1:0-3734 GCF_001698545.2 Rhinopithecus bieti
CCAAGCCCGGCCAAGGCTCTATGAAGCCAAGGATCAGGTGCATGGTTGCATGGATTTGGGGTGTGCTGTGAGGGTGATGTATCCTTGGGAGAGAAATAAAGTAGAGGGAGGACGCTGTCAGGTCAGTAGGACACCGATCTCACCTCCTTCATTACCTCCTGGCCATGATTCTTCTGGGAGATAATTCTGCTCTCTGAAGATGTTGGTAGGAAAGTTTCAAGTTAAGCAGCTGAGAAACAGGAACCAAATAGTGCTCCTGGGTGCATTGTCACCTTAGGTGGCCACTCAAGGGTCCAAGCCTCTTGTGTTAACAACTGGGGTGGGTGTGAGCAGGTGGAAGGAGCCTCAGTCCATGCTATTACCTCCTGCTTCCTTATCAGGCTGTGTGTTAATTCTGGGCCAGTCTGGGCCATAGGGTGGAAATGGCTTGGGAGACATGAGGGGATCCCTTCTCTGAAGATCCCTGTATACATGGTGTTGGGAACAGTAGCGCAACCATTACACGGCCCCATAGACCTCATGAGTCATCCCAGCAGCAGTGGCTGGAAGGTGGTGTCCTCAGTAGGGATCTGTGCAAAGGACAAATAAATCAGTTTTTGATTTGTCTTGAAAGCATGCACTTCCTTTGATAGTTTTGATGTTGAAAAAGTTGATAGTTTCACCCATGTGCAGTGATTTGAATGTTCTTGTGAAGTTACACTTGGATACCAGACACATGAGATTGCAATCCCTCTCTTAGTCTGGGTTCCCTCCTTTGCTCAGGACCCAGAATCACTCCATCCAGAAATCCAGGTCACCGTCAGCCTCTCTAGGACTACAAGTCGAAGGCAGAAAAGAGTGAGCAGGAATAGATCTCCTAATATTGGAATTATCTGCTAGAAGGAGAACAAGATCCCAACAGGGAAGTCTGATCTTAGAGACAAAGAAAGGGGAAAGAGGGAAATGGGGATGGGAACTCCTAAGCTGCTGGGAGGGAGGAATGGAGTGACTTACACAGTGGGTGTCAGAGTTTTTACCCTTTCACTCCTGAAGATGCCCTTTCCCTAGATTTGGGTGGCCTTGGGGAGCAGTGGGAGGAAGAGGCGTGTGCCTTTCTGAATATCAGGGGATGAGAGGCATGGTCTGAGAATGGATTTGAAGAGAGAAATTGGACTATCCCTGTCCTCTCCCATCCCTTCTTGCCACCAAGGTGAGGGGCAGTTGTCTTTCCAAGGGTCCTGGAGTAGACTTGGGTAACAGAAATAGATCCAAGGACAAACCAGCAAGGTGACCTCAACAGCTATATTGAAAGACAGGCCCCAGATCCCCTCCCTGGGGCAACTGAAGCCTCCTCCCCTCACCTGTGGCCTCTCTGTGGCCCTTAGTGACTGACCCTCACTTTAAAGTCATTGCACTTTCCCTGTGCCATCCCTCAGGTCCCCCACCATGTCCCATCACACCCACTCCTCCAGTGACAGGGAGTGAGAGTCACTGCTGGACTCATCTTTCATATTTTCCCTCCCTTTGTTGAGCCCCTGCTGTGTGCTGGACAGAAATTCCCTTGAATGACCTGGTCCTCATCCTCAGTGTCTTCAGTTTTCTGATGATGTCGCAAGTGTGGCCTCAACACAGAAAGCATTAGGGGAAAGGGGTGCAGATTCCTGGACTCAGCACAAATGGTAGATGAGGTAACTCCCCAGGTTTCTCATTTTTCTTTCTTCAGGGTAAAAGTCTAGGATATGGGGCCTCTAGGAAGCCCCAAGTTGTTTAACAAACCAGTGTTTATTGTAGAAACAGAGATTGAGGTCAGATGTTGCTGGGCCACTGAATTTAAAACACGCAATGAAACCTGGCACAGTGATTCATGCCCATAAACCTAGCACTTTGTAGGCTGAGGGGGGTGGATCACCTGAGCTCAGGAGTTAGGGACCAGCCTGGGCAACATGGGGAAACCTGATCTCTATTAAAAATACAAAAAATTACCTGAGTGTGTTGGTGTATGCCTGTGGTACAGCTACTTGGGAGGCTGAGGTAGGTGGATCGCTTGAGCCTGGGAGACAAAGCTTGCAGTGAGCTGAGATTGTGCCACTGCACTCCAACCTGGTTGATAGAGTGAGACCCCCATCTCAAAAAACAAAACAAAACAAAACAAAAAACAACGAACAAACACACAAACAAAACACACACAGTGAGGAGCTGTTGGAGATAAATGGTGAAGTAGAAGGCTTCACGGATCATTCTCTCTTCCCCACCTCACACCAGGATACCAAGTTAACAACTATCTCTGCATCAAAAAACATGTTCATAAGAACCAACAATCAGGTGAAAACTCTTTAACCTGGTTTCAACCTCATATTGCTGAAAGAGGCACTGAAGAGATAGAAAAAAAAAACAGTTGTGAATCACAGACAGTACTGCTCTCCAAACCCTGGCAGGGGAGGCATGGTGCTGAGAGTGTCTCTGGATGCTGTGGGAGGGAGAACACAGCAATTGTGAGGCACTGAACTCAGTGCTATCCTGTCAGAGCAGAAAGAAAAACCAGACCAGACTCAACTGGTGCCCATGCATGGAGGGAGCATTTAAACCAGCCCTAGCCACAGGGGAATCACCGATCCCAGCAGTCCTGACTTGAGTGCCAGCAAACCTCCATACCAAGGGCTACAACACTCCATGTCTCCAAATAAACTTAAATGGCAGTCAAGACCATAAGAGCTGCAACTAATAGGCGAGGCCTAGTGCCACAGGGGAATCTCTGATCACAGCAGACCTGACTCAAGTGCCTGCAAACCTTGCCACCAAGGGCTACCATGCTCTGTGTCTCCAAGTAAACTTGAAAAGGAAGTCTAGGCCATAAGGACTGCCCCTCATAGGCTATGGGAAGTGCAGTAATAGGCCCAGAGGCACTGGATTAGGAGGACAAGTGACATACTGAGACACAAGCTGGGGCAGCAAAGGGGAACATTGACATCACCCCTCCTCTGACCCCAGGCTGCACAGCTTGAGGTTCCAAAGAAGACCCCTTTCTTCCACTTGAGGAGAGGAGAGGGAAGAAGAGTGGGAAGGATTTTATCATGTATCTTAGATACCAGCTCAGCCACAGCAAGATAGGGCAATGATCAGAATCAGGAGGCCCCCATTTCAATTCCTAGCTCCCATATGACATTTCTAGACAGACCCTGGGCAAGAATGCCACCCAGTGCTTTCAAAGAAAGGACCCAGTGCTGGTAGCATTCAATACCTGCCATCTGAAGAGACCTTGGGCCCCAAATAACCAGCATTGATAGCCAGGTACTACATCAAGGGCCTTGGGTGAGCCTCTGAGACTTGCTGATTTCAGGTGAGATTTGGGACATTCCCAGCTCTGGTGGCTATGGAGAGAGATGCCTTCTGTTTGAGATAAGTGAAAGGAAAAGTAATGGAGACTTTGTCTTGCACGTTAGGTGCCAGCACGGCCACAGTGGAGTGGAGCACCAAGCAGACTATTGTGGTTTGTGATTCCAGGAGTTGACTCTTGGATGGCATTTTCTGGACCCGCCCTGGTCCAATAGGGAGCCCACTAATATGAATGGTGTGTCCCAGGCCAGGCAGCATTCACCACAAGCTGACTTAAGAGACCTTGGGCTTTAAGGGAATATAGATGGGAGTCTAGTGGTACTCCATGTGGCCTGGGGTGGTGGTGACTGTGAGGTCAGGCTCCTCTGTCTTTTGACAGGGAAGAGAAGAGTGAGAAGGATTTGTTGTGTGGTGTGAGTGCT
>NW_016840274.1:0-663 GCF_001698545.2 Rhinopithecus bieti
AGCTCAGCTGCAATCCAGTAGAATACCAGGTATATTTCTAAGGTTTTTGACTCTAGCCCTTGATTCCTGCACAGCACTTCTGGAACCACACGGAGACTGGGGGACCTCACTGCTCTGACAGAAGGACACAGGTCTAACTATTTTCTTACCTGTTAATTGTAGATCCCTTGGGTCTTGAGCAAACATAGGCAGTAGCCAAGGACTGGTTACAACAGGTCTTGGGTGAGACCCAGCACTGTGGTGGCTTCAAGTCTGACCCAATGCAGTCATAGTGGTGGTGTCACATGGGTGCTTGTGTCACTCCACCCCAGCTTTAGACATCTCAGAACAAACACACAGAGTTACTCTGTATGTATGGAAGAAAGTAAGGGAAGAGAACAAGAGTCTCTGCATGATAATCCAGAGAATTCTCTCAGATCTTGTCCCAAACATCAGGGTGGTACCTCTATGAGGTTCTGCAAGAACCATAGCATTACTGGGTGTGGGGTGCTCCCTAGAGCAGATACAGCTTAGATCACAACACTCAAGTCTTTCCAAATATTTGGTAAGCCTTACAAGAAGGATGGCTAACAAATAAGCCCGGAAAGTGAAGACTACAATAAATACATAACTCTTCAATGCCCAGATACCAAAGAACATCTACTAGCATCAACACCATACAGG
>NW_016840275.1:0-1031 GCF_001698545.2 Rhinopithecus bieti
TAGTAGCGTTCACTGCCCTTAAATCTTTTAAGAGTCTCCACTTACCGGACTTTTTTCTGATAACAAATATGGGTGTATTCCAGGGAGAGTTACTCTCTGCAATATGCCCTGCCATTAGCTGTTCCTGCACTAACTGTTGGGCAGCGGCAAGTTTCTCATTGGTTAATGGCCATTGATCAACCCAAACGGGCTCATCTGACTTCCAAGTGATTGGATCAGCAAATTTTTGGGGTGCAGGCATGTCAATGGCCATAGTTAAAAATTTCCAAACCCCTTTTTATTTAATTGTCCTGAGGCTGGGATTGGCTGTAGTATGCCATCTTCCTTTTTTCCTAATCCTTTTCCAGGGTAGTAGCCTTGAGCTAACATCTGTGCAGTGACTATATTATTTGGGCTACACATTATGACCCTCATTTGGGAGAGAAGATCTCTACCCCAAAGGTTAACAGGCAAATCAGGGATAACAAATGGCTTAATGAGACCGGAATTATTTTCTTTATCTTTCCAAGTAAGGTATTTGGAACTTTGTCTGGGGTTATTACTTTGCTTGATTCCTCGTAAATTTGTTAAGGTCTCTGAAGTGGGCCAACTGGTGGGCCAATCTTGCTGTTTAATAATTGTTACATCGGCCCCTGTGTCTATTAGTCCTGTAAATAATTTTCCATCTAGCCATAAGGTGAGAGAGGGTTTTTGATTAGTAATGGGCTGTACCCAGTATATGTCTGAGGACCCAAATCCTCCTTCCCCTCTCAAAGGTGATTGTACCTTATTAGCTGTTTTTAGCAATGGTAACAGGAGTAACTGCGCTATTCTATCCCCTTGAGGAATGATAATGATGTTGTCAATAGCCTTGGCCATGATTTTGATTTCTCCTATATAATCACTATCAACTATTCCCGGAAAGACCTGTAGGCCTTTCATAGTGGCACTGCCTCTTCCTAGGATTAATCCAAACATGTTTGAGGGTAGGGGTCCATATATACCCGTACTTAGGGCCTGGGGTCCCATTTCAGGGGTTAATACTGTGTGGG
>NW_016840276.1:0-526 GCF_001698545.2 Rhinopithecus bieti
AATATCACAGGGTGGATGTTCACCCCCTGCCATATTGGGAGTAATATCAGCCTCTCCTCTCCATGGATATTAGGAACAATATCCCAGGCTGGATGTACGCCTCCTGCTCTATGGGGAGTCATATCATCCTCTCCCTTCCACGGTACTCATAACAATATCACAGGGCGGGTGAACACAGCCTGTGATACTGGAATTATTATCATCCTCTCCCCCTCCGGATACTAGGAACAATATCACAGAAGAGCCGTACCCTCCCTGTGATATTGGAAGTAATATCATATGCTTCTTCCGTGAATATCAGGGGCAATATCACCGGGTGGCTGTCCATTCGTTGCTACGTTGGGAGTCATGACATACTCTACCCCCCTGGATATTAGGATCAGTGTCACAGGGTTAGTGTACACCTACTGTGATATTAACACTAAAATCATGCTCTCCGTCCCTGGACATTAGGAATGACATCACAGGTAGGTGTACACCCCCCGCGGTATTAGGAGTCATAATGTGATTAATTATTAAACATCAA
>NW_016840277.1:0-3733 GCF_001698545.2 Rhinopithecus bieti
AAATTAGGTTGGTGCAAAAGTAATTGCAATTTTGAAAATGGCAAAAATCACAATTACTTTTTTGCACCAATCTAATACATTATATAAGATATTCAACACTTTATTATAAAATGGGCTCTGTATTAGATGATTTTGTCCAAATGTAGGCTAATATGAGAGTTGTGAGCCCCGTTTAAGGCAGGCTGGGCTCAGCTATGATGTTCAGAAGGTTAGGTGCATTAAATGTATTTTCAACTTAGCATATTTTCAGCTTATGATGGGTTTATCTGGAAGTAACCAATGAAATAACTGGAGGAGCATCTGTACTGAATCTGAATTTTTTTTTAATCACAAAATATATTCATTGATAAATGAACTCTCTAAAATTATGAAAACAACAACAAACTCATTCCTGGCATGCTGTGATTTTGCAGGTTCTCATCTCCAAACAGACTTGGCCCCACCTGCCCCAGGCCCCTCCCTTGAGTCCCCAACACTTCTTCAGGGCCCTTCAGAACTCACAGTGAAATCAACACTTCCTATAGACTGAGCTCTCTGAATGTCCCCTCACTTCCACAGCTGGATGAATCCCACCACTGCCTTTCCAAGTCAGTCTGTTCATTTTCTCACATTTCCCAAGCTGAAGGTCTCATTGTACCTCATACCTATGACTGTTGCTTCCCCACTGTCTGTTCCCTTCCCCACTGTAAACAGACACCCTCCATGTCCGCAGTTCACGCAGCAGGACCTGGCATCCTCTTCCCCTCCCTGTTGCCATCTACACACCCCCACTCCATTCTCCCCATTCCCTGACATCCCTGGCTCACGGCGCTCCTCCTTCTGTGGCATCCAAGAAACTGACCCACCCACCTTCCAGCCTCTCAATTCCAAGACTTCCAACACCACCTTCCTCCACTCTCACCCCAGCAAGCCAACCCATCCATGGTTTTCTCTCAGCTTCTGTTTCCTACTCTGCAAATCCTGATCCCAATATTTATCTTGCATGGACTTGGACAGTCTGCTTAATCTCTCTATGCCTCAGTCTCCTGATCTATAAAATGGGAATGATAATAAGGGGACTATGTCATAGGGTTGTAGTAAAGACTAAAGGAGACTATATTCATTGCATACTGAGAACAGTGGTTAGCACATAGTGAGCAAAGAATGCTAGTCACCAGTAATAGTAATTCTACAACAGGTAAAGATGATGGGGGAAGAAAACAAGTCTCCCTACCTGAGGCAAACAGAGTAGCAGAACAAAGAACTCTGGAGTCAGACCCTGGGTTTGAATTTGGGAACACTACCTATCCTGGAGCCTTGGCTTCTTCACGTGTCAGATGGGGATAAGAATACTTACCTTCCATGTTAGACGAGTTCCCCTGATAGGAGCCCAGAGTTATTCCCTCCCCGTGTCAGAGAGGACAGGTGTCTCAGGTTGGAGCCTCAGGCATTACCTGGGTGTGATGCAGGTAACTGGAGCATGCAGGGGTCCACGTATCAGTGAGGACATGGACAGCTTCTTGGCAGTGAGCCAATCATGACTGCTTGCCCTTACTGATCACCATCTGAGATGTCTGAGATTCTGCAAGCATTCAAGTGGAGTTTGGCCACAGTAAAACTAGCCCTTCACATTTATTTTGCCTTTTAGAAAACACTGATATCAGTTTAAAATAGTGACACGTCTTTGGATCCCACGTGTGCTATATAAAGAAACATCTAAATGGGCACTTCCATGTCTCGTGGTTTTAAAAATGTTTTAAATGTGGCTGTGCGAACCTCCTTCTAGCCGACTGCTGTCTCCAGAAGAGATCCATGTTCACTCCTCATCTCTTAGGAAGGCCCATCAGATTTCATCTCACTCGTCCCACTGCTAACATAAGCAGAAATCTTACCCTACACCAACTTTACCATCCGTCAGGAGAACCCAGCAATCCTACTTCCAGGTATATACCCTCAAAAAGTCAAAGCAGTGTCTCAAGGAGATATTTGTACACCTGTGTACAGAGCAGCATTATTCACAATAGCCAAAAGGTAGAAATGGGCCAAGGGTACTTCAACAGGTAAATGGATAAAGGAAATATGGTATATCCACACAAGGAAATATTATTTAACCTCAAAAAGGAAGGAAATTCTGACACGTGCTACAGTGTGGATCAACCTTGAGGATATTATGCTGAGCGAAATAAGCCAGTTGCAAAAGGACAAACACTGTATGATGCCACTCTTGTGAGGAACCTAGAGCAGTCAGATTCATAGAGACAAAGAACAGAACGGCGCTTGAAAGGAGCTAAGGGAAGCGGAATGGGAAGGGAGTGTTTAATGGGGACAGACTTTCGCTTTGGGAAGATGAAATAGTTCTGGAGATGGAAGGTGGTGATGGTTGTACAACAATGTGAATGAACTTAATGCCACTGAACTGTACTATTAAAGATGATTATGTGTATTTTTCTACAATTCAAAAACCAGGAAAGTTGAGAGCCGGCTGGCTTTCCCCTTCAGAATATATCCAGACACTGCGGTGCGCTGGTGCCACGGCTGCCGGCCCAGCCCAGGTCACTTCTTTCCTAGACCACAGCCCTAGCCTCCAAACTGGTCTGCGCACTCCATCTGTCCACTCTCAAGAAGCAGCCCAAAGCAGTCATTTTAAAACAAGGTCAGGTCATACCACTGCTCTGTGCAAAACCTTGCAAATTTCCCCAGTGGAGTCAGAGCAAAAAAATCCAAAGTCCTGACAGTGACTCGCAAGCTCCCCCATCTTTCTGCCCTCCTCCCCAACTGCTTGTTCACTCTGCTGCGGCCTCACTGGCCTTTCTACCACTCCCTGGACGTGGGGGACAGAGGCCAGCGGTCATCTCTGCCTGGAGTGTCCACCACTCCAGCTGTCCACCTGGCTTTCTCATCTCTCCCATGACTTGCTCATGTACCTTTATGAAGGCAGGGATGTTTGTCCTGCTCACTCATATATATTCCTTTTGCCTAGAACAGTGCCAGGCACATGGTAGCCACTCAAAGATATTTGTTGAATTAATGAATAAATAGAAGGATTATTTCTAAAGTCAGAAACATTTGTCAGAACCAGAACTTGGAGCAGAGGAGCAGGTGGGTGCTTTTGACAAGGCTGCCACCTAGTGGTTGGATTCCTTGACAGCCTTCTGGGGGTTCCCCAATCTTTCACTTGATCCTGGGGCAGGCAGGGAGGACTATCACCTGCACACAAGGAATCTCCTCATTCCCTAAAAGCCACACCATTGTGTAAGATGAGATATACACAAAGGACACCTCAGGGAGAAAAAGAAGAATAAGAACTGGAATCCAGGCCAGGCGCAGTGGCTCATGCCTGTAATCCCAGCACCTTGCGAGGCCAAGGCAGGAGCCCAGGAGTTCAAGACCAGCCTGGGCAACATGGGGAGACCCTGGTGGTGTGCACCTGTAGTCCCAGCTACTCGAGAGCTGGGGCAGGAGGATCTCTTGAGCCTAGAAGTTGGAGGCTGCAATCAGCTATGATTGCACCACTGCACTCCAGCCTGGACAACAGAGCAAAACTGTCTCTAGAAAAAAAAAAAAAAATCAGAATTATTTTTTGGAATCCAGATATGTGAATAATGTTAATGAAAGAACCCCAATTAGAAAAGTGGATGTTCCATAATGAAACCTGGGGTGGGCACGGGAAAGAATAAGTCAAACTTGTTTGACCTTCCTGAAGCTAAGGTTCCTGGTCTAGATAAAATAACCATGCTCTTCCTCTGGCTGTTGT
>NW_016840278.1:0-258 GCF_001698545.2 Rhinopithecus bieti
TTGTCTTGGATTAATGTGCAGATATACATTGTGTGAATGACATCTGATGGCACCATCTTGCCCTGTAGATCATTTTAGGGATACCTCCAGTATTTCATGAAAATCAAAATTTCTTCCAGTGATGAACAAAATGATACCCAGAAGCAAGTTTCGGAAGAACAGATCGCTGGAATGTCACAAGAAGAGATTCTGACTAATAAACAAGAGCAGATGGAAATGGCTGAAAAGAAAATGAAATCTGAGGTATTTTCTTTAGTC
>NW_016840279.1:0-527 GCF_001698545.2 Rhinopithecus bieti
CTCAGAGAGACTGAGAGACAGAGAGAGAATCCACAACGGGACACGCACAAACACATACACACACAGAGAGTCATACAGCAGTGGCACAGAAACCAACACCCGCAGGCAGCAGCTGAGGCTACTGCGTTCGACTCTCCAGCCCGACCCTCGGTGGAGGGATCAGCCCACGGGTCTGCAGGCCGACCCGTCCTGGAGATCACGGTGGGGGGGTGGGGGCACGACTTGTGGGGAGACTCACCCCAGCAGCGTCCGGGTGGGCCTGAGCCTGGGATGCGGCGCTGCTTCCCCGGACCCCGCCTGTGCTTTCGACATCCTGGTCAGCCCTTTGCCAGGACTCCTGGCATCCGGAGACAGTCCTGTCGACCCCGTGGAGAGGTCAGGCTGGTGCCTCGGAGCCCCGCCACCCAAGCACTGCCACGGAGGGCTCCTGTTTGCCAGGCCTCAGGGCCTGGTTCCTATGACAACCGTGGGAACCACTGTGACGCGAGCACCCGCTCGCCGCGAGCACCCGCCCGCCACTCGCGCAT
>NW_016840280.1:0-3868 GCF_001698545.2 Rhinopithecus bieti
TTCTATGATTTTAATCAACTATATTCTTAATGTCCACTTTGAAGAGCATAGTAGGTGCTCGATAAGATTAATTGAATGAATAGATTAAGTTTACTCGGGTAGGCCCCAAGCTTTGATTATAACTACTTGAGCAAACTTGTACAAGTTACAAACCATACCTCATTTTCCTCATCTGTAAAAAATCTGTATTAAAAGAAATCATAAAACCTAAATTGGCTGGGCATGATGGTGCACACCTGTAGTCCCAGCTATTTGGGAGGCTGAGGTAGGATTGCTCGATCCCAGGAGTTTAAGTCGTTGTGTGCCATGATCACACCTGTGAATAGCCACTGCACTTTAGTCTGAGCAACACAGTAAGACTGTCTCTAAATAAATAAATAAATGACTCAGCTATAGCTAGCTTATAAGCCCTCAGTCTATGTTAACTATTATCATATTTAATACTATTACTAAAAAGATTATTGAGGAACGTGAAGTTTATCAGCCCTTATTATCTTTCATCTCTGGAGCATTAGCTGAGAATAATTAATGATTCAGGTTTATTCCCTAAAGTAGTTTTTCCTCTTCTTGGTAGATTTACAAGTGGTTTAAATCAAAGTCATACTCCAGCTTCATTTTTCTTCTAGTAAAATTTAAAATCCTCTTGTTCTGATGAAATATTTCATGTTAAAGTGATATCTTCTATGTCAGCCAAATAGTTATCTAACTAAATGTTAAAATGTTAGAGTTGATTTGTTCATATTTTCTTGGGTTTGTATGTCTATAACTGAAGTTAATTTAATTTCAAGTTCCATTAGAGGATGTTTTAAATTTGCAAAAACCCAAAATTACAAGGTTCAGTAAAAGTCAGTGTTTTAAACAGGAACACAGTCTATGATTAACTTGTACTTTCCTTTCTTTATGTTTCTGTTATTTGTCAATACTTTACTTAACTTCTAACAATAATTGTAAAATCAATTGTAATGGTCATAATAGTAATAAAAATAGCAAGAACCATGCTAGCAATATGTTATTTTGAGCTACCTGGTCCTCCAAAATCTAGAAATGTTTCTGTTTAATTTCCTAATCCTAGACCCTGAATAACCCAAATATGTCATCAAGATTATTCTTATTTCCTGGTACCATATTTCCTATGGCCCCCTTTAATTCTGTACTCATATGTGTGTTTTGGTTCACCTATAGCTTGAGATATGAAACTCAGCTCTTTATTGGCTCCCACCAAAACGCATACACACAGAAAGCAATGAAGCAAAAAACTAACAACAACACAAAACTCTCCTAAAGAATAAATGTTTTTAATAGGTGAAATAATAACTCTCATAAAATTACAAACTGAATACTTTTCAAATATTTTATTTAATTTGGTAATTAATAAGAGAACCAGAAATATGTTAAAACAGGTTCAAAAGTAAATTCAAAGAACCACATACAGATAGAAAATGAAGAAATGTTGAAATCAATTTACACATAGGTGTAAAATGGGAGTATCCACAGGCAAAAATCATTTGTATTTCATGGAACATAATGAATTTGCACTTCTGTGAACAAGAATCCTTTGCACTAATATCAGGTTTCTACATTTCACAAGTTTTAAAAATACCTCAAAGACAATGAAAGGCTTAGATGACTAGGAATGATGTGTTGGTTAAGACACCATAACCTTTTTAGATAATTTCAGTCTTTTATAATTTGTCTTTAAAGTAGCTTCCTTCCCTCTTTTGATCATAAATCTCAAATATAACTATTGAGCCCCCAAATTTTCAATATTGGAGATACAACATTCATTTTAGTCCATAAGTTTTCACAAGGAATATATTATTGAACCTTTAAAAGCCATATTTGATATCCCCAGGCTAGAAAATCAAGTTGAAGAACTACTCTGTAACATTTCATCTGCAATACATATAAATTTACATGTGTTCTTCTCTTCTTGAAGCCCACCCCCACAAATCTGTCACAGTTCCAGGACTTCCAGGAGTTCCTTTCTTGACTACGCATAGCCTGGGACTCAATACACCTGCAGTAGATACATTTCGTGGCAGAATTTTGTAGACTTTAGATCCATAATTTAAGTAGACATATCATTAAAAGTATCTTGGTCATATCTGGGTCAATGTAAATTATCCTCAAATATGAAATTCCAGCTAAAACCTTGGTTGCTCAAACATTTGGCCAATTATATCCTGGCAAGTATAAGAACAGATTCTCAAAAAATCTTAAAAAATCTTTGAAATAAATATATTGCTATTTAGAGAAAGTAAAGAGATTTAGAGTCAGTACCAGCAGTGGTCAGCGAGAATGGACCATATCTAAAAATATTTCACTTCATTTTACAAACACCGAATTTAGTAACTTGTGAGTTGACAGATTGAGAAAAAGAATTTCTTTGTGTAACCAGAAAACAAAATTAACATGAATCACGTTTATTTCAAACACAATAAAATTTTCCTCATTCATTCTTTCAGTCCTTTGTATTTTAATTCTTGTTCTGCTGGATTTGGGACAAATAGTCTTATGAAATCATCTGTTTTTCAGCTAACAACCCTAGAAGTTCAGACTCAGTCTATAGCCTGAATGTTTTCTACACACTATCAGCTCTGAAGCCACAATTTTTATAAGGGGAAAATATTGATATATGTATAGTTTATTTGAAGCTATGTACTTTATCTACCATGAATACCATGTAAAGAGATACAGTAAGTCTTGAGTACCACTTAGGTATCTGAATTTATATAAAACTCTGTGGGTATCATGTGCATCATCAATTAGAATCTAGTTGTCTACAAACAACTAGATTTCACTTTTAAAATTAAAGTTTTGAACAATTAACTATTTAAATAATTAATATGGTTTGGCTCTCTGTCCCCACCCAAATCTCGTAGCTCCCGTAATTCCCATGTGTTGTGGGAGGGGCCCTGTGGGAGATAATAATCAAGCATATAATAAAATCAATATAATAAATCTTATTCTAATAAAACACAAAATCTGTTTTCTAGACAGATTATACAGGTTTAAAAAATTTCTTTAAAATTCTAGCTAAAGACATTAATCAGTAAACCAAGGAAAGAAGCCCATATAATTTTATCAAACTTTGCTAAGATTTTAACATATTGCATATCTTACTTTCAGACTCTTGTAAACTAAGGCAGACAGATTCACTTTCCATATTTTGTCCTTCATTATATTCTTTTATAGTCCAGAACAAACTGCCACTTTTTTAGATTACAGGAGGTCTTTGTGGTCAAAACTAATTTTATACTCACACTTATGTTAGCTGTGGAAGAAATCTGAATTACCCTCAGTTACTGGAGGCATATCCATATGGGTCTGTAGCAACTTCAGTTCTTGCCTCTTTGGAAGAAAGAACTTGAGGAAAATAAAACAGGAAAAGAGACCAAGGCAAGTTTCAGAGCAGGAGCAGAAGTTTATTTAAAAAGGCTTTATAACAGGAAAGAAAGGAAAGAACCCTTGGAAGATATTCAAGTGGGTGACTGAAGGTCAAAGAGAGAAAAATAAGGGCCTTTAACCTTGATCCTGGGACTTTATCAGCTCACCTCTTTCCCATAATTCTTCCCTGAGGGTGGGTTTTCTGCATGTGCAGTGCTCTCCTCACCCTTTGGAAATGAGCATGTGCAGTGTGTTTAGGGATTTACATGCGTGTGTATCTGAGGCTTTCTTCCTTTTTCCAGTGGAATGTACCCAGAAGGTCATACTTCACCAATTTCGTCTCTTAACATGCATGCCCAGGAAGTTGCTTCTCCTTGGGACCTGCTTTATTTATTTATTTTTATTTTTTATTTTGGTATGTTTTCTTTTTTCTTTTTTTATTTTTTTTATTACACTTTAAGTTCTAGGGTACATGTGCATA
>NW_016840281.1:0-1731 GCF_001698545.2 Rhinopithecus bieti
TTACCACACAATTGCACTCCAGCCTGAGTGACAGGGCAAGACCCCATTTAAAAACAAACAAAAAAGTTTCTCAATATTGGCCAGGCGTAGTGGCACACACCTGCAGTCCCAGTTACTTTAAATGTCAGCTGGGCATGGGGGCGCGCACCTGCAGTCCCAGTTACTTGGGAGGCTGAGGTGGGAGGATCACTTGAGCATGGGCGTTCAAGCCTACAGTGAGCTGTGGTGGTGCCACTGCTCTTCAGCCTAGGTAACAGATCAAGACCCTATCTCTAAAAATAAAAATTTAATTTAATCTTAAGACTCTGAGGTGACAAACCAGCCAGGCACAATGCCATTGGCCACTGGCAGAGGACACCCTGAGGCTGCCCTGGACACAGGGCCATCAGGGTGAGAGGCTGGTGCCAGAGACTGGTGGGTGCAAGGTATCCCAGCATCCCCAGCCTGTCTCACCCCTGCTGGCCACCCCCACTGGCTCCCAGCCCTGCCCCCCATCCTGGAACTTCCAGCTCCCGAGGAACCAGTGGCTCCTCACAAGGTGGCCTCTGCCCGACACCTTCCCAGAGTTCCTGCCTCGGCCCCCACTGCAGGCCCCAGAAAGCGTCTTGTAGCCCCTGTGGAGCCTGAAAGGCAGGACCATGGGAGGAACGGCATGTTTCTGGGGTGGGGGGTCCCTCCTTTCCTTTCTCTATTTTTTCTGCATTTTCCAAATGCTGATGCACCAGTTTGAGTTTCTCATGGAGTTGGAACAGGAAACCTCAGCAGGAAGCGATCAGGCTGCACTCAGGCGTGCAGAGGAGCTGGAGGCCAGGGGCCCACAAGGGGAGTCCTCCTCAAGGGACCTGGGAAGGGCCTCGTTGAAGTACTAGGTGGGCTGAGGGCTGGCCAGTGTGGGCTCAGTGTGGCCACGGGTGCAGCTGCCCAGTCAGGCCATACTGTCCTCCAAGATGAAGATGGATTCTGCGTCCCTCCCTGGGGGGCTGCGCCTGCCTCATTTCATGGCCGCTGCAACAGTTGCATTAACTTGTATCTAACGGGACGCTCAGCTATTGGACATGAAGCAATTCCAGTTTAATTATGTTGGGAGAAAAGCTGAGTGTTGGGAGAGAACCTGAGGCAGAGCTTGCATGTCTGCTCGACTTGCTGGCTCCTTGTTTCTAGCACTCTCATTATCTCAAGTAGTCATATGTTTCAAAGAAAATGCTAAACTCTCTTGATACACTTCTTCCTTTCAACCCCCACATCCTCACCACCTGTTTCTTTGAGCACCAATAAATAGCGTGGGCTCCCAGAGCTCAGGACTTTCACAACCTCCACACTCGCAACGGCCCCCTGGTCCCACTTTCTCTCTCAAACTTTTTCTCATTCCTTAGACTCCACCAGACTTCATCACCCCCACGACCTGGTGTTGGGTCTGATCACCCCAAAAAATTAGGCGTCAGGAAGCTGGGCATTAATTGAAGTAACAAAAGACTCAGCACAACACAAGCTGGGCCCTGCTCAGAGAGGCTGTGGTCTAGACATGAAAGGCTGAAGCACAGGACCCAGGCCTGGCACTGTTCACATGTCCACATGCCCTGGCTCACCACCCACCTGGAGGCCACCTAGGCCTTGCACCCTGACCTCCCTGGCCACCATGGCCCAGGCTCCGCCTCGCTGGGCTGGGCTTTGTGTGCTGAGTCCCCAGGGGCAGGAGATGGGGACTCAGCATGCAGGACAAGAGCAGTGGCA
>NW_016840282.1:0-2442 GCF_001698545.2 Rhinopithecus bieti
TAGGAGGAAAAAACGGTTTCATGGGCCGGGTGCAGGACCTTGCTGCTCTATGCAGTCTCAGGACTTGGTGCCCTGTGTCCCAATCATGGCTAAAAGGGTCAATGTACAGCTCAGGCCATGGCTTCAGAGGGTACAAGCCCCAAGCCTTGGCAGCTTACATGAGGTGTTGGGCCTGTGGGTGCACAGAAGTCAAGAACTGAGATTTGGGAATCTATGCCTAGATTTCAGAGGATGCATGGAAATGCCTGGGTGTTCAGGCAGAAATTTGTGACAGAGACAGAACCCTCATGGGGAACCTCTGCTAGGGCAGTGAGTGCAGATGGGAAATGTGGGGTCAGAGCCCCCACAGAGTCCCCACTGGGGCTCTGCCGAGTGGAGCTGAGAGAAGAGGGCCACCATCCTCCAGACTCCAGAATGGTAGATCCACTGACAGCTTGCACCATATGCCTGGGAAAGCCACAGACAGCACTAGCCTGTGAAAGCAGTCAAGAGGGGCCTGTACCCTGCAAAGCAACAGGGGTGGAGCTGCCCAAGGACTTGAGAACCCACCTCTTGCTTCAGTATGACCTGGATGTGAGACATGAAGTCAAAGGAGATCATTTCAGAGCCTCAAGATTTGACTGACCCATTGAATTTTGGACTTGCATGGGGCCTGCCATCTCTTCATTTTGGCCAGTTTCTCCCATTTGGAACAGGTGTATTTACCCAACGCCTGTATCGTCATTGTATCTATGAAGTAACTAACTTGCTTTTTAGTTTACAAGTTCATAGGCAGAAGGGCCTTGCCTTGTCTAAGATAAGACTTTGAACTTGGACATTTGGGTTAATGCTGGAATGTGCTAAGACTTTGGGGGACTGATCATGTTTTAAAATGTAAGGACATGAGATTTGGGAGGGGCTGGGGGCAGAATGATATGGTTTGGCTGTGTCCCCACCCAAATCTCACCTTGAATTGTAGTTTCCATAATCCCTACATGTGGTGGGAGGAACCCAGTGGGAGGTAATTGAGTCATGGGGCAATGACCCCCATGCTGTTCTCATGACAGTGAGCAAGATCTGATGGTTTTATAAGAGACTTTTCCCCCTTTGCTCAGCACCTCCTGCTGCCTTGTGAAGAAGGTGCCTTGCTTCTTTTTCTCATTCACCATGATTGTAAGTTTTCTGAAGCCTTCCCAGCCATGCTGAACTGTGAGTCAATTAAACCTCTTTCTTTTATAAATTACCCAGCCTCGTGTATGTCTTTATTAGAAGCATGAGAATGGACCAATTCTCCCTGTCTCTATTTAAAAAAGAATTTAGACTTTAGGAATTTTGATCTTTCAGGATTTCAAGATTCAGGGTTATGGTGTTTGGGATTGGGTCTCCTGGGATTATGATCCTCACCTGGATTAAACTGCCTCATAGCTCTCTTCAAACTATGATCCTATTCTCCCACTGCCTCTTGAGTTCAGCCTCTTTCTTCAACTTGGCTAAGCCTGCTTCTCCTTTCCTATCCATCTGCTTTCTTCCCTCTGATTAATCCAAAGTAAAATTTGACTTTTTTTCATTCCAACAACTCCAGCTTCTATCACATATCTCCTTTCGTGAAGGTGGCCCCTGATCATGTTTTTGTTGACAACAGTATAATACAGACAAGATTGCATACAGTTAAAATATGTATTTTATTTGGTGGCAGCATTCTGATAAGGAATTAAAACCATTTCTTTTAAAATCATAATTTAATTACCAGGCAGAGCAGACAAAGAGAAATAAGTTCCAGAATCTCGCATCTGTCAAAAGTAAATGCTGATTTTTATTGAGGACTTCCTTATTTCTGCCACTAGTTGACTCTCAAACTGCTTGTCCCCAGTAGAATCTAGTGTGGAATTGGCAAATGAGGTGTCATACATGCAGCGCTCTACTGGAGCTGATAATTAGTACCCAGGAATTTTGTGAAGTGTTTGTCAAACCATCAGTAGAAATATTTACACAATGGAAATCAGCAAATTCTACAAATCTGGGCTTCCCCTCCACCCAACCAATAGGTTTACTAGCATACCACTTTTATTCGTCTTGTAAACATTCAAAATTTCTATAAATATTCATAGACTCTCCTATACTCTGTGTGTCAGAATAACCCAAAGTCCTTACAATAGCTAGTGAGGCTGAGTGTGAGTTGACCCACCCAGTCCCTCTCTCCAACCTGTCTCCTGTTAGCTTTCTGACTCCCAGTGTTCTCTACCTCATGCACCTGGGCTAGGCGTGCACTCTGCTGTTTGCTGGCCTTTTCTTCCTGGACTGCTCTTCCCCACATATCTGCAGAGCTGGTGCCCTCGCCTCCTTGGAATCTTTGTTCAAATGTCATCTTCTCAGTGAGACCTTCTGTATAAGTTTCCTGTGACTGCTGGAATAAATTAGCACACATCTAGTAGCCTAAAAGAACACACACTCTCTCTAGGGGAG
>NW_016840283.1:0-1733 GCF_001698545.2 Rhinopithecus bieti
TGCTCTGGTCAAGGTTTAGTTTTGAGTAGATGATGCTGAGAGCAGATGGTGCTTGGAGCCATATGGACCTTAGAGCAGAGGCAACTCTGAGCAGGATGGATCTCAGATCACATGGAGCTCCCAGCAAGGTGGAGCTCGGATTAGATGGAGCTATGAGCAAGATGGAGCACAGAGCAGATGGAGCTCAGAGCAGATAGAGCTCTGATCAAGATGAAGTCCTTATGAAGGTTTAAGTTGGAGCAGATGTAGCTCAGAGCAAAAGGTGTTTAGCGTTAAGATAGAACTCGGAGTGATTGGAACTCCGAGCAAGATGGAGTTCGGAGCAGATGGAGCTCCAAGCAAGATAGAGCTGGGAGCAGATTGAGCTTGGAGCAAGATGGAGCTTGGAGCAAGATGGACCTCTGATCAGATGGAGACACATTATTTGTGGTATGTTTCATTCACTCATGGTGACTTTTTAAACAACACATTATTTAGACATCATTTGGTGCCACGTCTGACCCACAGACCCTGGCTGAGTGAGGAATGAAAAAATATACACAGACACAAGTCTTTTTCCTGGGCCCATGACTAGGGTACCAGGTCATTCACTGACACTGAGGAGGATGCTGTGAAGAGTCACAGCAGCCACAGCCTTGACAAGCAAGTGTTGCAGGCATTTATTTAGTACAGATTTAATGACAAAGGCTTTGAGTCAACACAAGTTGTGGGTGATTAACATAGTCACCCTCTCCAGAGAGAGCAGTCCTGTGCCTAGATGATTAAAAGCCAGGTTCCAAGGCCTAAGCAAACTAACTTGTCTAGATCAATTCCCTTTCATTTCCTTGTTATCTGCGCTGAGAGAATTCAGCTCCCTTCAACCAAATCGTCTTCCAAAGCTTTTGCAAAACCTCCCGGCCTTCCAAGAAGGTTTGCCTCTTTTTCCTATAATTTCTCCCACCACCCTGACCAATCTCCTACATCTCCCCCTTTTCTGTTTTTTACATCAGGTTTTGTTGACTGAAGAATACAGATGTGTGCAGCAACAGGTTTGTCTGGTGCAGTGGTTATGACTTGTATTCCTGCTTTGCATCCTAGAATTAGTAAATAACATAAGACAAACATGAGTATAATCAATAACATTCTTTTCCAGTCAAGGAGTGACCCTCAGGAGTGGGTATCTATTCAGGAGAGATGTTCTTGCACATCCTGCCATATGGCTGTCTGTTGGACGTGTAGATATACGACATTTAGGGATTCTAGAATTTTAGTTTTAAGTCGCCTTATGTCCTCTGATAAATTATTATATATGGTTCCCCACAGGTGTTGTTTCACTTCATCCCAACTATGTATTGATTGATACCAAAGTAGAGAAGCGACACAGATACTCTTATGCTCCCAGTCACAGTATAATTGCTGTTGGAATGCCAGTGCATATTGTCACTTCCCTACATATTCTAAGGCAGCCCTGAGGGCTTGTGGGCATACCAGAATCTTTTGATCTATACCCTGCTGTAAGAGAAGCTTGTTAGACACATTTCTGGCCAAGTTATCTGCAAAGGTAGCTATTTGTACTGGTTCAGTAATGGAGGCCACAGCAACACTAGCAGTTGCCAAGGTGACTGTGGCTGAGACTATAAGGACTATAAATGTGCCTATGAATCTTTTGTGTCTGACCTGGGGCAGGGCACATTCTAAGGTGGCAAGAACAGAGGAACATTGCCAATTGCATGTCAAATTGACTGGTAGGAATT
>NW_016840284.1:0-1021 GCF_001698545.2 Rhinopithecus bieti
GGGCCAGAAAAAATTCCTGTAACCGCCTTTTCTTATTGGAATTTAATCAAGGATCTAATAGATAAAAGGAGGCCGATCCACAAGTAATGGCTGCGGTCGCCCAGACTGAGGAGATTTTAAAGGTCAGTTCTCAGACCGACCTCGGGAGCCCCCCGCCAGACAAAGAAGTAGATCTTATTTCTCTTGAAAGTGATGAGAGGGCCAAGGCTTCTTCTGTAAAAGACAAAGTGATGCTAGGCGAGAAAAGGCCCAAAAATACCCAATTCTGCAAACATCACAAAAGATAAAAGTAACGACAATCCTGACCTTTCAGATGTAAATTGGGATGACTTAGAGGAAGAGGCAGCTAGATATCATAATCCTAACTGGCCTCCCTTTTCTCGCGTCCGCCTCCCTATAACGGGACACGTGGCGCTTCTGCACCCAACGTAATGGCGGTAGTCAATCCAAAAGAGGAACTCAAAGAAAAAATCGCTCAGCTTGAAGAGCAAATTAAGCTAGAAGAGTTACATCAGTCACTAATCACTAGGCTGCAAAATTAAAACAGGAAATGAGAGTGTAACTAATTCAGAGAATATGGGAGGCTTCCCTCGCCCACCTCAGCGGCCCGGACAACATGTCCCAAAAGGAAGATTTTCTACTAGCCGAGACAGGGAATCCTCCCCTAAAGATATCTTCCCGGTAACTGAAACTGTAGATGGACAGGGTCAGGCCTGGAGGCATCATAATGGATTTGATTTCACTGTCATAAAAGAATTAAAACTGCTGTTTCTCAATATGGAGCTACTGCTCCATACACTCTTGCTATAGTAGAGTCTGTGGCCGATAACTGGCTTACTCCAACAGATTGGAACACACTAGTCAGAGCAGTCCTCTCAGGGGAGATCATTTGATTTGGAAATCGGAGTTTTTTGAAAATTGCAGAGATACAGCCAAAAGAAACCAACAGGCAGGAAACGGTTGGGACTTTGATATGTTAACTGGCTCGGGTAATTATACCAACACTGATGCTCAGATGCAA
>NW_016840285.1:0-4685 GCF_001698545.2 Rhinopithecus bieti
TCCCTAGAAAACTATCCATGCATTGGATGGTTCATGCCTTTTAGAGTTAATGTTGGTTACTTTCTCTTTCATTTTACCTCTGTTTCTTTTTAAACAATTTTCTCCTTTTTTCCTATTTGTCTTAAGGTAACATCTGCTGTATTTATTTGATTTTACACTCTGTTTTAGTCTCCATTGGAATGTAGTTTTGTATTCATTGTAATTCTGTCTTCAGCTTTATTTAATTTTTTGGTTTTCCTGTCTGATTTATGTGGTTCTTTCATGTCTTGTATCATTTTTCTAATTTCACTCCATTTGTTTTGAAATGATCAGGATTGATGTGTTTAGTGGGCATATCTTTCTGGCCTGCTTTTATTGCCTATAGGGATGTTATTTTGTTCCTTATTCTCACTTTTTTTTTTCTGGAGACAGAGTCTTGCTCTGACACCCAGGCTGCAGTGCAGTGGCATGATTCTGACTCACTGCAGCCTCGACCTCCCAGGCTCAAGCCATCCTTCCCCATCAGCCTTCTGAGAAGCTGGGACTACAGGCTTGTGCCACCACGCATGGTTAACTTATTGTTATTTTTTGTGGAGACGAGTCTCTCTGTGTTGCCCAGTCTTGTCTCAAACTCCTGGGCTCAAGCGATTCTCCCAGCTGGGCCTCCCAAAGTGTTGAGAATTACAGATGTGAGCCACCGTGCCCAGCCTATTCCCTTTTTCTTACAATAACTTTTTATTGTATTTGGTCTTATACTTTTATCTTGCTCATTTTTATGTGAAATCATTTTTCTTGAACTTTTAGAATGAGGTGAGATTCAGAAAAGCTTTGTCACTTTGTCGCCCAGGTTGGGGTACATTGGTACTGGCTCACTATAGCCCCAACCTCTGGACTCAGGCGATCCCCCTTCCTTAGCCTCCTGAGTAACTGGGACTATAGGCCGTGTCCAGCTAATTTTAAAAATTTTATGTAGAGAAAGGATTTCACCATGTTGTCCAGGCCTGTCTTGAACTCCTGAGCTCAAGCAAGCTGGCTGCCTTGGTCTCCCAAAGTGCTGGGATTACAGGCGTGTACCACTACATCTGGCCCAGAAAAGCGTTTTTAAACTTTAAGTATTAGTTCATGATAGAAACGTAAAGAACAAAGGATATTCCTAGTCAACATTTGTCTGGACGAAAATCTTGTGACCCTTTTTCTCTTCTGTTTCTCTCTCGCTTTATATCCAGTCCACCAACAAATCCTGTTTTCTCTGCTTTTTAAAATATATTCCAAATTCAACCATTTCTCCCTAACTGTAGACATTCTGGGCTAGAGCACCGTGGGGTCTCACCCGGTTTATCATCCCAGCAATCACATCCTAGCTGCCTCCCCGTATTCCTGCTTCCACTCCCCACCTCCTGTGGTCTCCCCAGAATCAGCCCCCAACAGAGCATCCAGAGATAGTATCTTAAAACCAGTCCGAGCCTCTCAACCCTGTAACCGTGGGAGAGGACCTGAGCCCCTGCCCCACATCCTTCCTTCTTCCTTCCTTCCCCGCCTACCTCTTGCCTGGCCCCTCACTGCCATCCTCTGCTAGACCTTAAAGATCTTCCAGCCTGAAGGAAAACTCGTGTGCGTCTGCTCGCACACCTCTCACACCAGAGGTGCGGGTTCTCCACACCAAGCGATTCTCCAGTTCTCTGGACACACCAGGAGTTGAGGTGCTCCTCACTCCCCAGGTGACCCACAACTGCCGTCTGACTGGGCTGCACTTTGGGCATTCCCGCAGACCCTGGTCAGTGTGAGCTTCGCTGTAAAGCTTGGTCGGGAAGTGAAAAGTCTGCCCAGGAGTGACAGCACAAAACAGATTGGCCAAGTGGAAGTGTTTTCTGGCCCTCCAGCCCAAGGACATGATCTTCAGTGGGGATGAGCTGGGGAAAGGGGCGGGTAGTCTGAGATGCTTGTCTTTGAGGCCAGTTCTTTCTGACTTTCTGCTCTTCATTCACTGTTAAACGTGGTTTTAGTTTCACTGTTTCTCCTTGGTGCACTGTTTCTACTTTGGGTGCTGATCTGAAGTGGTTGCTATGTTTTGTGTTCTCCTGTCCTCCAGGTGCAGAAGGACTCAGGGTGGAATTTGACCGGCAGTGCTCCACGGAGAGGCGCCATGACCCTCTCACAATCATGGACGGCGTCAACAGGATCGTCTCCGTGCGGTCAGGTAAGGACAGGAGGTTGAGCCAGGATTGTCTCTGTGCGGTCAGGTAAGGACAGGAGGTTGAGCAGGGCATCATCTGCCCACCTGTGTCTCCGTAGACACAAACCTTCACATTTGTAGGACAGAATGCTGCTACTGTATCCTCATGGAAGTCTTGAGGGAGGGACAAAACGCTATTCAGCTGTGAAACACAGTAGGTTTGCTTGCCTCTTCCCCATACTTTAAAATACAGTAATTATCTGTGATATGTGCACCATATCCCTGTCGGATGGGCTCTACCTCACCAGACAGTTGCAGAAGGTGCTGGAGATGGGTGGGGTGCCAGGGCTTGTGCGAGGTCATGGTTGGCATACTACGGAGCTTCTTCAAGGGGTTTGTTTCTTACTAGCTACAGTGAGGGCATGGCCATGTGTGGAGTGACTTCTGTATGTAGATGGAGGCAGCCACGTGTCTGGCTTGTCTCTGCTACTAGGCTCCATGAGGCCAGCGGGCACAGATGAGGACATCTGGGGGGGTTTGTGAAATGTTATTTTACCGAGTATTTTAGAATTGGCAGTGCAGGGGTGTGTTTGCACCTTTTAAGACCTCTTTATCCTTCATCTCAAGTGTTTCCTGTAAAGGGCCAGGTAATGCAGCCTCTGTCATAACAACATGCAGACTGGATGCCAGTGAATGGGCATGGCTGTGTCCCAGGAAAGCTTTATTCACATGGCATTACTTAGTTAGGTAAAGCTTTGCATGAAGTGGTCTGGTCCCGGTGGGCGTGGGTTTTTCTGGTGCTTTGACAGATGTCTGCCAGTGTAGTTTTCAGTAGTGTTGTTGGATATGACAGTTTTTCTGCGTCCAGCAGAAAGTCCTTATGGGCCATCCCTGAGCTGCTGCCAGATGGTCCTTCTGAAGCAGAAATCTAGCGGGGTTCTCTTGGCCTTCTGAGATGCTGTAATGCACCACCGCTCCTGTCCACAGCAGCCAGGCCCTCTGCTCCCTCGAGGGCGGCCTCCTCTGGGCCATGCTGAACCACACACGTGGGCCCTTTGTTGGGACAGCTAGGGTTCTTCCTTCTGCTGCCTGGCCACCTGCTTGTATCAGAGCTTTCCCAGGGAACAGTCTAAGGTTTGTGTTGATTGGATGGTGGGGTGAAGCTAACCCCGGGGTGCGCTTTCCTCCTCCAGGCCGAGAGTGGTCCGACTGGTCCAGCGAGCTGCGCATCCCGGGGGATGAGTTAAAGTGGAAGTTCATCAGCGATGGGTCTGTGAATGGCTGGGGCTGGCGCTTCACCGTCTATCCCATCATGCCAGCTGCTGGTAAGGGAGGGGCTTCTGGCCACCACGGTTAGATGACTGGCTGTGGATTGTTTATGGAGCAACACGGACACGTGCACATTTCCACGTAGTGCCTGACGGCCTGCCTTCTGCTGTGTTGGAGTGAGTGCTCCCACAGGCCCCACTGAGGCGTGGAACAGAACACAGAGAACTATCCCAGCTGTCCAGCTGTCAGGCTCACACTCCTCCTCACCTGGTGTGGAAGGAGTTGTTGCTGGTGCAGTTCTCAAGGCTTTTGGTTTATAGTGGAAGAGTGAGTGTGAAGAGCGAGGCTCACCGACTCGCAGCGGCATGCGTGGGCACACCAGCTGTTGCCTTCTGGTGGGTGGGGCTGGGTGGAGCCGCCCTTGTTCGTTGGCTTCTTATGGGGTGGTCCCTAGCTTGTGAAACACGGGGATGTTCACAGTGCTCATTCACAGGCCCTAAGGAACTCCTCTCGGACCGCTGCGTCCTCTCCTGCCCATCCATGGACTTGGTGACGTGTCTGTTAGACTTCCGACTCAACCTTGCCTCCAACAGAAGCATTGTCCCTCGCCTTGTGGCCTCGCTGGCGGCGTGTGCACAGCTGAGTGCCCTAGGTAAATGGCACTGTTACAGTTACACCTGTCTTCCTACTTGGAAGAAACCGTCAGACTTCTGATACTTTCTCTCTGCTCATTTCAGCTGCCAGTCACAGAATGTGGGCCCTTCAGAGGTTGAGGAAGCTGCTTACAACTGAATTTGGGCAGTCAATTAACATAAATAGGCTGCTTGGAGAAAATGATGGGGAAACAAGAGCTTTGGTATGGAGCATTCTAGTACAATTTCTAGATTTGTGACCCTTGGGGAATAAAATGTTGCTTTCGTAGTCTAAACCTCTAAATCATTGAGAAGAGTTGGGGAATTTCACATAAGAAAAAGGAGGCCTTGGGCCGGGCGCAGTGGCTCACGCCTGTAATCCCAGCACTTTGGGAGGCCGAGGCGGGCGGATCACGAGGTCAGGAGATTGAGACCATCCTGGCTAACACGGTGAAAACCTGTCTCTACTAAAAATACAAAAAATTAGCCGGGCGTAGTGGCGGGCGCCTGTAATCCCAGCTACTCGGGAGGCTGAGGCAAGAGAATGGCGTGAACCCAGGAGGTGGAGGTTGGAGTGAGCCGAGATGGTGCCACTGCACTCCAGCCTGGGTGACACAGCAAGATTCCATCTC
>NW_016840286.1:0-968 GCF_001698545.2 Rhinopithecus bieti
GCATTACTGGGAGGCGGGGACACTCAGATCCAAGGTGAGCTAAGAGAGAAGCAGAGATGGTCAGAGCCACTGGGCATCTCTTACAGGGAAGAAGAGTGGTGTCATCACACAACGAGTCTGAAAGAAGGGATAAGTGAGACCTCATCATACAGCAATGTCCTCCCCTTCCTCCTTGAGCATAATTGAGTCGGTGCTTGTAGACAGCAGTCACATCATTGTGAACAGGGGTGAGCTGGCAGTTTTGTGGCTGGGAGTCTTGACTACAGCTTCAGGATCCCTCATCATTGGATGAACCCTACTTAGGGCCTGCATTCTCAGGTGAATGGATTTATGAAGTAGGCATAAAATGAAAAGTTCAAAGGCACTCCAAGAAGAGTCTCAAGGATGGTATTGGTATCAAGACAGTCAAGCTAAAAGGCTCTTTTTTAGGGCAGGCCTTCTGGACCACACTCTAAGATAGCCAAAGACAGGGATGGTATTAGGCAGCTGGCACAGGAGACTGACAGGAAACCAGATGTAGAACTCCTTTAAAACGGTATGTGTGGAAAATGGAATCAATATGTGAAAATACCAATATTGACTAACCATCCTTGACCTTACTGTTGTTTAAACAATCACTTAAAAAAAAAAAAAAAGTACACATAAAACTCAGGACTTAGAGATACTGTATCCATTATGAAGCTGAAAGTTAGATAAAATTTTATTTTCTTCCCACTGCTGGTGAGTCTAACTGCACATTTTCAGCTGGTGAGTGGAAAAGCTTTGATTCTGAACCCCTCATTTTAGCTACTTGGCAAACTTTGTGGATGCATGTAATTGAGCTACAAAAGGTTGAAGGCAGTCAAAGGCATGTGGAGAGGAGTGTAAGAGGAACAACAGGGAAAGATCTTAGAGAAAAGGTATGGGATCTTAAGACATGATGTGAGGATGGACAAGAACTTGAATACGGGATGTTGGTATAGAGAAGG
>NW_016840287.1:0-2246 GCF_001698545.2 Rhinopithecus bieti
GACAGAAAACCAAACACTGCGTGTTCTCACTCATAGGTGGGAACTGAACAATATGAACACTTGGACACAGGGCGGGGAACATCACACACTGGGGCCTGTCGTGGGGTGGGGGGATGGGGGAGGGATAATATTAGGAGAAATACCTAACCTACATGACAAATTAATGGGTGCAGCAAACCAACATAGCACGTGTATACATATGTAACAAACCTGCACATTGTGCACATGTACCCTAGAACTTAGAGTATAGTGAATTATTTATATATATATATATAAAAACCTTATTTTATATGGGTTTCTGTTACAACACATCTTATTTAGTATATATTGTTGATTCATTAACATTGACTTCACGGGCAACAGCACTATGATTCATGCCTGAAAGAAGCTTCTTTAATGCATGGATTTTCTCCATAAGACACATCACAACCTTACTGCCCTTAGGAACACTAGGAAGCACTTCAGCAGTATGCTTGAGGACCATTTTAAACAATAAAATTACCAACAAAAGCACAAAATACAAAATATGTGGCACTAAGTAGGAAGCAAAAAAGACACTTGTTTACAGTATGCGGACTGAAGAAAGAAGAAAGAGCATTAAATGGCTTGTCCTACCTCAGCTGGGAACAGGCACATTGGGCAAATTCAATTTTTACTGCTCTGTTTATGTCCTGGAATAACCATGAAATTGCCCCAACTATTGATTTTTCAGGTTACCAATTTTAGAAGGCAGGAAAATTTGCAAATAGAGTCTTAGGATAATGAATATCAACTGTATTTCATAAGAAACAAAACTATGTTTGACGTAATGAAAAGTTTAGTGAGCATAGATATTAGTAACCACATGGGTAAATCCAGAGAAATACTGATTATACAAGATAATCATAATGTTTAACTTTGGAAATAAGAAGGTAGAACTAGTATACACAATGAAAATACAATACAGACAATGGAGTGACTGAAGTTCAATATTTTAAAATCTTTGTATTATTGAGAAAGAAAACATTTCTGATTAAACTGACATTAAATAAACTACCCATGTTGAAATGTCAAGGGTACTGCTGAAGAAGCAGTGTGTAATTTCCAAAACAATAAAGGAAAAAATGGGGTGAACCACTTAATAAATCCAAAAAGCAGAAAAAGAGAAGTGAATCGCAAAGAAAACAGGCCACACAGAAATCACACAATGAAAGGACAGAAATATCCCCAAAATGTCAGGATAAACTAAGAAAATATTAACACAAATCACAATGATGTGCTTTAAACAGGACTTTAAGACATGAAGGCATAGAAAGGTTAGAGGTAAAAAGACAGAAAGTTATGACAGACAAATACTGTCCTAAAATAAGCAGCTATATCTTTATTAGTATTAATCAAAACAGACTACGTAAAAGCAGTAGCATAATTTTAAAGAGGGGTCACTATAAAATGATAAAAAGTACATTCACAAATTGATGAAATAATTATAGATTTCCATGTACTTCTAGCATAGCTTCAAGGTGTCTTTGTGTATACATATTTTAAATTAACAGAAATTAACAAATCTTGGGAGATACTAATAAAATTCTTTCAGTTAACTAACAAAACTACATAAGGAGATAGAAGTATGAAAGACCCTATTAAGAAGCAGACTTTCATAATCATACAGAGAATCATAGCTAGTTCTGCCCCAATTATTTGAGAATACACATCTTCCTCAAGTATATGAAAACTCATCATGCATTGGGCCATAAAGCAATTCTGAAATAAGAGATACCAGACAAATCTAGTATCTAACCATTGTTCAATAATTTACTAATTGACATGTGAATTCTCTTCATGTTACAAAAAGAATGGATAAATTTTAGTATATTTCTACAATGAAAAACTATATAGAAGCGAAAATATATATCATGAATGAATCCCAAATATCATTTTGATTAAAAAAGAAAATAGCATGGCCGGGTGCGGTGGCTCACGCCTGTAATCCCAGCAGTTTGGGAGGCCGAGGCGGGCGGATCACAAGGTCAGGAGATCGAGACCACGGTGAAACCCCGTCTCTACTAAAAATACAAAAAATTAGCCGGGCGCGGTGGCGGGCGCCTGTAGTCCCAGCTACTCAGGAGGCTGAGGCAGAAGAATGGCGTGAACCCAGGAGGCGGAGCTTGCAGTGAGCCGAGATCAACCCGGGAGGCGGAGCTTGCAGTGAGCCGAGATCGCGCCACTGCCCTCCAGCCAGGGGGACAGAGCGAGACTCCGTCTCAAAA
>NW_016840288.1:0-2442 GCF_001698545.2 Rhinopithecus bieti
GTGAAGCTATTTCTGTTCTAGTCAACCATCAGAATTTAAGGAATGGTGATTGATGTAACTTATCACAGGCTTCTCAAGAGTTCATGAATTTCATTTTGTTGTGAAATTATTGCAGTTTTCATTGGCTATGCTGGTCTCACTTTGTGGCCCTTGGTAACTATCTTGAAACGAACTGCCTTCCCCATTGTGTGTTAAGGTTGTGCCTGGGAGCTGTTGAGGCCTCACCTCTGCTTAGGGCAGTGGCTTTGCTCTCCTGACAACAGGAAGAATCTTATTTAGAGCATTTCTAATGTGGTTTTTGCTTCCAGACAGAATTCCTTTTTTCACAAAGAGACAGCCACTAAAGTCATAAATTATGCTCAGGATGGACACACGGGTCAGCTGACAGAGTGGAGTCCAGAACAGACCCAAAGGCCAAAAGCAGTTCAGTGGAATTTGAGTCTTTTTAACAAATGGTGCTGGAATTATGGGACAGCCATATGCAAAAGAGTGAAAACAAGGAGAAATTCCTGTATGAAAATTAAGGTGGACCATAGCCCTGAATGTAAAATACCAAACTACAAAACCTGTAGAAGAAACGGAAATTGTCAGACCTAGGGTTAGCGCTCTTAGCCATGATACCATGATCCATAATCAAGGAAGAAAACAAGTAGGTAAGACTCATCAACATTAAACTTTTAATATAAAAGACACTCCTAGGGAATTGAAGAGACACATTTTCTATAGATGGGGAGAAGATGTCTATGAACCATGCAGCCGGCAAAGGACTCGTATCCAGAATGCACAGGACTCCCACGGCTCATGACAGAGAACAAACCACCTGACTTAAAAGCAGAAGAGACCTGAACAGATGCTTCGCTGAGAAGGACGGGAGGATGGCCCGACAGCATCTGAAATGACCTTCAGCGTGACTGGTTGCACCGAGATGTGCACCGAAGCCACAGTGAATTTGTTCACACCCCTGTTGTAGCACCTGATGTAAGGTCTTCCGACAGCCCCAGGTGCTGGTGAGGACAGGCAGTCGGGACTCTTGTGTGATGTGTTGGGGTTCAGCACTGTTCATCTCATGTAAAAGTTGTTACTCCCAGAAAGAAAGCCAGTGGATATAGAATTTTTTTTTGTATGCAGAAATTACTTTAAATTTGTTTCTAACCTTATCCTTTTCTTCCCCCATCTTAGTGTCTAGTAACTTTCTGCAGGTAACACACACATCTTAGGAGAGTGCTGTTTTTCAGTTGCTGTTGGCTCTCATGTGACTTTGTGGTGTCTGAGGTTCTGCCCGTTCTGCCCAAGATCATGCCACTGCATTCCAGTTTGGGCAACAGAGTGAGACTCCATCTCAAAAAAATATATATATGTAGTATGGCTGCTCCATAGGCAGAGTGGCCCCAAAGGCTGCTGATTGCCCATTTTCATGGTTATTTCTTGATCATACGCTAAACAAGGGTTGGACTATTCATGAGTGTTCCAGGAAAGGGGTGGGCAATTCCCAGAACTGAGAGTTTCTGCCCTTCCTTTTGAGACCATGTAGGGTAACCTCCACATGTTGCCATGGCATCTGTAAACTGTCATGAAGCTGGTGGGAGTGTCTTTTAGTAGCTAATGCATTATAATTAACACACATAATGAGCTGTGAGGACAACTAGAGGTCACTCTCCTGGCCATCTTGGGTTTGGTGGGCTTTGGCTGGCTTCTGTACTGCAACCCGCTTTATCAGCAAGGTCTTTATGATCCCTATCTTGTGCCGACCTCCTATCTCATCCTGTGACTAAGAATGCCTAGCCTCCTGGGAATGCGGCCCAGCAGGTCTCGGCCTCCCTTTACCCAGGCCCGCATTCAAGATGGAGTCGCTCTGGTTCCCAAGCCTCTGACAAATTGGCCTGGGTTGAGTGTTCCCTAGTGTGTGGTTGTTGGAGCTGTTCCTAGGAGTAAGAAGTATTGTCAGTAGGAAATAGGCCTCTATTAGACCTGGGGCTGCCACTCTGCCCCAGTAGGTCGGCCTCATTTTAGTGGTGACCAAATTGGGGCTCAGAGAAATCAACTCCCTCACCCCGAACCCCCAGACTGTGCGTGGGTGGTGACAAAACTGGGGCTCAGAGACATCAACTCCCTCACCACGAACACCCAGACTGTGCGTGGCGGGCTGGGGTTTGAATGTGGGGCTTGAAGACCCATCATCTCCTCTGGTCCCCCAGTCTCTGCTGCCCAACAGGAACACGATCCCAGGATCCAGTCCCCTCGTGGCACCAGCCAGGGTGGGTGGAGATGGGGAGGCAGAGTTCCAAAGGCCCCGGACTCTGAGGCAGGTCGGGGGCCGAGAGCAACCCGGACCTGCGGACCCCACCCCGAGAAGAGTGGCTGCAGGCCCGGCCCAGCGGGCAGGAGGTCTGTGTCCTCAGTAAACGTGAGGGCGCTTCCCGCTGCTCCAGCCAGGCCGAGCCG
>NW_016840289.1:0-971 GCF_001698545.2 Rhinopithecus bieti
AAAGGATCACAGCTCCTTGCCAGCAACAGAACAAAGCTGGAGAGAGAATGACTTTGACAAGTTGACAGAAATAGGCTTCAGAAGGTCAGTAATAATAAGCTTCTCCAAGCTAAAGGAGCATGGTCTAACCCATCGCAAGGAAGCTAAAACATTCAAAAAAGGTTAAACGAATGGCTAACTAGAATAAACAGTGCAGAGAAGACCTTAAATGATCTGATGGAGCTAAAAACCATGGCACGAGAACTTCGTGACACATGCACAAGCTTCAATAGCCGATTCAATCAAGTGGAAGAAAGGGTATCAGTGATTGAAGATCAAATTAATGAAATAAAGTGAGAAGACAGGTTTAGAGAAAAAAGAGTAAAATTAAACAAAGCCTCCAAGAAATATGGGACTATGTGAAAAGACCAAATCTAAGTTTGATTGGTGTACCTGAAAGTGATAGGGAGAATGGAACCACATGGAAAGGAACAACCGGTACCAGCCACTGCAAAAACATGCCAAATTGTAAAGACCATCAATGCTATGAAGAAATTGCATCAATCAATGGGGTAAAATAACCAGCTAACATCATAATGACAGGATCAAATTCAAACATAACAATATTAATCTTAAATGTAAATGGGCCAAATGCCACAGTTAAAAGACACAGACTGGCAAATTGGATAAAGAGTCAAGACCCATCAGCGTGCTGTATTCAGGAGACCCATCTCACGTGCAGAGACACACATAGGCTCAAAATAAAGGGATGGAGGAAGATCTACCAAGCAAATGGAAAGCAAAAAAAAGCAGAAGTTGCAATCCTAGTCTCTGACAAATTCTTTCAAGTGTGCATTAAGCAATGAGCATTTTTTGAGTTCCTGAACATCTGTTGTATCAACAATCACAGTACCTGTAGTAACATATTACTAAAAACTCAAACATAACTTGGAGGTTCATGTTATTTGCTTTATCTTTGTATATGTTTAAAA
>NW_016840290.1:0-3279 GCF_001698545.2 Rhinopithecus bieti
GTGGTGGCTTCCTCAGCTTTAGGGGCTGCAGTCAGAGGGCTCATGGAGGAAATCACAAAGTGCCGTGTAGAGAGAGAGACATGTGCTTACTGCCACATGCAGGTTACAGGCAGCTGCAGGAGGCCTCTTCTGTCCTTCCTCTCCTCCCCACCTATGACTCCAATACAGGAGGGTCCTAAAATGTCTGCTAGGGTGTCAGGGTAGTTAAGATGGGCATGGGCGGAGACGTAATTGCAAGTATTTCCCCACTATGACTTTCACACATGAAATAGGCCAAGTGATGGAAGGAGAGTCTGGAGTTTGTATATTAGACTAGACTAGATTAGATTTTCTCTTACCTAAAAGTAGCCAAGTAACATTATTATATTAAATTTGTCATTATTGTCTAAGAGTGACCACAAAAGCGACTATATTCACCCAAAATGTTTTCCAGGGACAGAGATCAGGTAGAAAAGGGCAGATGCAAAAAAGAATTAGGTAGATCAGGTAGAAATGGGCAGATGCAAAAAAGAATTTTCTCATTTAACGAACCAGTTGCCCAAGTTCTGATCAAATGGTACCATGAAGCAATAATTTCTACTTTAAGGAAGACAAAAAAAAAATGACATATATATGCTTATATCCTTAAAATAAATTTGCTTCTCCAAAGTCGTTGCCTCTTTATACTTTCAGGGGCTCAACTTGAGGCCACAGGTGAAGGCCCTCCACATCTATTCCCATCACGAAGCATTCGGGGAAGCTCCAGCCTATTCAGACCTTGAAAGAAGAATGTACAGAAGGATGGAAGCAATGCAGGCCACCTGGCTATCACTCGGCAATGCAGCCTGAACTTCGCCGAGAGGGAAACTGTGATGGTTTTCATCTCTGGGTGTGCTAAAATACTCTCCCCTTATAATCAAAAGAATCAAAGCACAGTCTTGCCCAGAGAGGAGAGACAACCTAATTTTACCAATGCCTGGAACAGTGAAGCCAGACTGAGGTATTGCAACTTTGTTAGTTTGTGGGGAATATAAAAATTCAGCAAGGTCCTTGAGCTCTTAGGTGCAGAAATCCATTAGCCTTCCTTAAGGAGAAGCCCACCCCAGGAAAGGCCACGAGGATGGCACATCATTGAAAACTAGAAAGGTGCCATTGCACATAACAGATTCGCTGTACATATTAGAGTGAAAGATCCACACTTGACCATCATTCTACATCAGGAAGTCCTCGCTAATGTACGTGATAATCATAGCTACATTTGTTGAGCCACATCACTTTCATCCTTGCGACATCCCTGTGAGGAATCTCATTTTACAGTTGGAGAAACTGATATTCAGAAACATTAGATTACATGCCCAGTATTATATAGACAGAAGGCAGCAGAGACAGAATCAAATCCCGGTCTGCTTGGTTCCAAATCCCAGGATCTCTCTAGTATGTGACACCAACACTGTGGGCTGTTATTGAGTGAGATGGAGTGGGGAGAGGATGTATGGTTAGTGTCAAAGTTGGAAATGTTCTTCTTCTGAAATGCCAGATGGTTGTCACCAAGAGGAAAGGCCAGCAGACGATCTTCCAAGATGTCTCATAAACTAATGTGGCTTACCTTGGGGAATTTTCCATCATCCTAGATCTGCTACTTGGACGCTACAGAATCTGAAAAGGGATCCATCTCTCAATAGAGACACTTTACCCAAGCACAGAGCAGTGACAGATAAAACCAGAACACCAATGCCTTCATTTACTATGAGAAATTACTGGCACGGAGACCTAAAAACTCAGATTCCATAAAATTAGCCCAATCTCTCACCGTAGACAGACTCCAAGGAGAAGCCAAATCACAGACTGAAAGTTTCTGGTAAGCCTGAAGGTCAGAACGAGGGAATTTTAATAATCCAGTGCTTCAGGCATCCAGCTAAGATACCTCAGTGTTTTCATTCCACAAGGAGGATAGTCTTGCCAGTGAGACCAGAGTCACATAACATATGTGGGCTCCACTCTCTGCCCTGACAAAACCAGAACTCTTCCAGTCACCAGTTAAGTGGGATCTCCTAGGATGGATCCTGCTGATATTTACCTGTTGCACTCATGTTTCTTTTTTATTCCAGAGTTGAGAAGTCCTTCCTCTGATGGACACATCCTTTCTTAATGGAAATATATTCAATCTGGTGGCTGTGGGGGCTTGTCTACCTGAGAGCTGTGCCTTCTCCTTCAGCAGATTTCACGTATCTGTACTGTGATCCACTGTGCCTAGTTCCCCAAAAGGCAATCTTGCTTCCTTCATTTCCAAATCTGGGAAAGCAAATGTCTGCTGTGCCCAGAGAAGGAAAGGTAGATGCATGCTTTTCTGTGAATACTCTTCTATACATGAATATTAGATATTTTTTAAGGAAAGAAGCAGTTTTAATTAAGATGTATATAAACATTATATGCAGAGAACCCAAAAATAAGAAATGGATATTCACTTCCAAGTGCTTAGTGAGGGCTTGGTGCCATGCTAGGGGCATTTAATAAGTACAGCAATTCAAGAAAATTGTTATTAGTGCCACCATTTTACAGTTAGGAGAACTGAAACTCAGAAAGATTAAGTGACTGCTAGTTTCAGGAGAACTGGGATTTCAACACCGGTCTGTCTGACTCTGAGCACTGCTAGGAACTCAAACACTAAAAAAAGTGCTCATGTCTGTGAAGATGCATTGTGAGCTGCCAGTGAGGTATTGAAACTGTGTCCAAAATTAAAAGTAAAGTTGAGGAGCCATACTTTCTAATCAGCTGACAGCTTTTTCAGCTAAAACATGAGTAACCTTCTAGAATGTTTTGCAGAGGCTTTGATACCTGAACTGGTGGCATTTCCATAATGATACCATTTAAATCCAACTGGACTATCTTTCTGCAACAAACCAACACAGGAACTCCTTCGCTTCATGCTATTTCAATCCCTAGGGTGGTGAGGTCAAAGGCAGCCAAGCTCCTTCAGACATAAAGGAAAGTAAGAAGTCATCATCAGAAGCCCATGGCTGTGGTTACAGATGTACAGAGCTCACCCACACTTGCAGGCAGTGAATCCTTTAAAGAAATATAAGTTGCTCATTTACAATAACAAAGACTTGGAACCAACCCAAATGTCCATCAATGATAGACTGGATAAAGAAAATGTGGCACATTTACACTATGGAATACTATGCAGCCATGAAAAAGAATGAATTCATGTCCTTTGCAGGGACATGGATGAAGCTGGAAACCATCATTCTCACCAAACTAACAGAGAGCAGAAAACCAAACACCACATGTTCTCACTGA
>NW_016840291.1:0-3283 GCF_001698545.2 Rhinopithecus bieti
AAGTGATTCTCCTGTCTCAGCCTCCCAAGTAGCTGGGACTACAGGCATGTACTACCATGCCCAACTAATTTTGTATTTTCAGTAGAGACAGGACTTCACCATGTTGGCCAGGCTAGTCTCAAACTCCTGACCTCAGGTGATCCTCCCATCTCGCCTCCCAAAGTGCTAGGATTACAGGCGTGAGTCCGCGCCCGCCCCACCCATTTTACAGATAAGTAAAACAGGCCCCAGAGAAGAATAGTAATTGGAAAAGGAGGGAGCAAGAACTCAGGGGTCTCCTGGCTCCTAGACTGAGCCTCTCTCCTGCATCTCCAAAACCTGCTGGGCCACACTTTAGCTGGAGCTGTGTTCACTTTATGTCCAGCTTTGTATCCCCTCCTTGCCTTCCTCCCTGTTCTCAGCTCTGTTTGCAGGCCTAATGCTGCAGCCATTCCCACCTGGGCTCATCCCAGGGGCCTGGATGGTTTTCTTGCCCTCCCCATTGGCGGGAGGATGTCCCACTGGACCCAGAAGCCAACCATGTGCCCACTGTCCCTTGCCAGTCCCGCTGCCAGCCACGGAGATGGCATCGCTGCTGTCACTGCAGGAGGAGAGCCAGCTGCTGCAGCAGGAGCTGTCCCGGGTGGAGGACCTGCTCGCCCAGTCCCGTGCCGAGCGCGATGAACTCGCCATTAAGTACAACGCAGTCAGCGAGAGGGTGCGTGCCGCCCAGGTGGTGGGCTAGGCCAGGGCTCCCCTGGTTTGAGGGCATGGAGGCATCTAGACCAGGCCCACACAAGGGCAAAAGATGGGCCCTGGTGTCAGGTTGGCCTGAGCTTGGATTGAGGCTCTGCCACCTTGAGTGGCGTTGAACAAATTACTACATTCTTCAAGCCTGTTTTCTGTAGTGGGGATTGTAATGGGACGTGGAGTTGTGTGAATAATAGGAAATAATAGAATAAAGTGCCTGGCATAGGGGCATTTTGTTCCCGTCTGTCCCAGGCCTGTTAGGGGTGCGGGACACAGAGAACGAGATCCCTAGAGATTCCTGCCCCTTGAGTTTCTGGGCATCTCCCTGTGCTACCATTGCCACGGGCCTTGGGGCTGAGGCGGTGGCTGGATGCTGGCTCGAGGCTGGTGTGGGCATCTGCGGTGTTCTGCAGGCCATCTGGGGCAGCCACAAGACCTGCTGCCACTGCCTATTGGAATGGGTTCCAGGCAGGGAAGGAAGGAGAAGCAGGCCTGTCTTCATGTCCAGGCAGGTTTCACATCACCCGTGCTGCAGGCTTGTGGGGGTCCCACGGCCTGGGGCGGGAGCTGGGTGTGAGCCGGTGCCAGGGGTGCGGGATGCTCTTGATGCACTGTCTGCTTTGGGCCTCCAGGTGGCCGGGAGGTGACCCTGGGAAGTTGGTGGTGGCTGAAGATTGGTAAGGGAGTTGCAAGTGGGACCGAGTGTATGTGTGCAGATGGGAGGCATGCAGGTGGCAGTAGCGTATTAATAGTAGCTACTGTTTATTGAGTGCCTACTGTGTGCCAGGTACGTGCTGAGTGTTTCACATTTAATACACCAAGTTCGGGACCATTATGATCCCATGTAACAAAGGAGAAAACAGAAGCTCAGGGAGGGGAAGCACCATGCTGGGGGCACACAGCCAGTTAAGGCTAGACACCAGGTCTTCCAACTCGCAGCCCTGGGGCTCTGGTTTCTAGACTAACCCAGTCTAGAACCAAAGTTCTGAAGTTTTGTTTCCTACGTACGGGAAGAGACACTGGGCTAGGGATTTCAGGGCACAGTTGGCCCCCACAAAGTTGGAAGGGACCCAGAGAGGCAGGGGCTGGCCCAGGGTCCCCTGGTGTGGTAGTGGCAGAGCTAGGGTTGGCGTGGGACCCCTGAGCTGGGCTTGTCCAGGCTGGAGCCCGCACTGGGAGGAGGGTGTGTGTTCCTGTGTGTGACTGTGGGGCGTGTCCGTGTCCTGGGATTTGCCTGGCTGGACAAACCCCCGACGAGTTGGGACTTGTAGAGGAGCCGGGTAGGCGGCCCGCAGTGGCCCCTAGCATCAGGACAGTGGAGAGCTAGTTTTCCCAGGGTCTGCAGCGGGTGTGTAGGGCATGCTGGCCCCAGTCTTGCCTTGTCAGTGGTGATGGGGCCCTGAGCCAGCCCTCCCTTTTCTTTTGGCCCATGCATGGCACAGTGCCACACCCCCAGGGCCTGCCTCTTAAATGCCACCTTCTGAAGCTAGCCCTGCCCCCAGTTGGCAGGGAAGGGAAGAGGTGGGAGTTGACAGGTTCCTCCTCTGCTGGGACACAGCAGCTGGGGCTGGAATTGTAGCACAGGTGGTCTGGGTTAGTGTGGAAAGCTCCCTCCTGTGGCTAAGGGGGCCCCAAATGGCACGCAGAGGGCGCCCACTGCTTCAGTTGTCCTCTATCCACCATGGTTTGAATGAGGCCCCACCTGGAGGGAGAGGCGGAACAGGAATGACTGCAAAGGCCCTTCCTGGAGGGTGGGTCCCCAGAGAACTTCAGAGCCTGGAGATCACCTTATCACAGATAGGAAAAGTCCGTCCTGGAGAGGGGCATGATAGGCCCAAGGTCAGTGGTGGTGCTGGGATGAGACCCTTGGTCCAGGGCTCTGCAGTTGGGCAACATTCTTTCCCTGCCACCCCCTTGTCCCCATGGCCACAGGTGGCAAGTGCCTGCCCCTGCGGCCCTCCCTGGCATGGTGGGCTGGGTTGGGGGCAGTGAGCGAGATTGTTGTGATCTTTCCAAACCTGCAGCACCCCTGGCATGGGGAGTGGAGGGAGCGTCAGGTCTGTGTCCTATTGACTGCATGTCCTGCAGGGAAACTGAGGAACTCCCAGAGGCCACCTCCCGGCCAAGAGAGAGGACCTCAGGCCCCCTATGGGGGTCCCCCCTTCTTGCTGTCCCTGAGAAGCAGGTGTAGGCGCAGCCGAGAATGGAAAGGAGGGAGTGGCCACACCTCCCTTGGCTCCAGAGGACAGACCCCCTGGGCTCCCTCGTGTCCATAGCAACCTGGAAAGAGTAAATTGAGTGGCGGTCCGAGGGCAGCGGTTGCTAGGGGAGACAGTCAACTTCTTTCATCTCTGGCTTAGTGGCAGCCTCCTTCCCTTTTGAATTGCAAGTAAAATTGAAAGGCTGTTTTGTGCGGGGTGAAGTTTGTGGAAAGGGGTGAGGTGTGGCCGAGAGGGTCCTGGCTCTGGTTCTGAGCATTGGAGAAAGGGGAGGAGAAGCCGGCAACGGCCTGAACCCCTCTGTGTCCCAGAGGCAAACAGTACCTGCTTCACAC
>NW_016840292.1:0-973 GCF_001698545.2 Rhinopithecus bieti
CATCTCCATGTGCACTCTCATCTCTTGCAGTCAGCAACAGGTGTCTACAGGGAGGGCCCTGTGTCATCTACTACCCTGAAAGATCTACAGGTAAGAGGCCCTGGGCATAGGTTTAGTGACCCTGCAGGCCAGCCCTCCAACTTCCTCCCACAGCAGGGGCTGGTTGCCCGTCTGCCAGCTGAGACAGCCCACACACCCCCCTCCCCAGCCCTAATGATTGTTCCCTCTATCCCTCCCCGCAATCCTCGTCCAACTCCTCCTCTCTGCATGCACCTCAGAGCCAGTAACAAGAACTAGCAGGAGCCCCAGACTCAAAGCTCCGCAATAATCAGTCAACTCAGTGAAAACATCCATTCACTGGAAGAGTCCAGTGGCATCCTCTGATTCCACTCTGCCAATCCTGTATTCATTTCCCATTGGGGCTCTGAGTAAAGGGGCTAGGGGCCCCTGGTACCAAGGGAAAATGGGGAGCTGGGGCATGCAGGCCTCACCTGGATGGACCCTAGAGCACAGAACGTGTAGCATGGCTCTTCTGCACTGCCCTCTTTGCTGACTCTCTCTTCTCCAGACACCCCTGCTTGAGTTCTTGCCACACACCCCCTGGGGTTGCCTCTCAGGGAAACACTATCCTGTTTGTCAGGGGCCCGTATTTCTGCCCTGACTCAGTCCCTAAATTGCTTTTTGATTCTGGACAAACCTTCTCTCCTCCTTGGGCTCGTGTTTCTGGAGGAGGTAGAGAGTATCAAAGGTCTCTGTTAGCTCTGGGAGTCCGAGATTTAAAGGCCCCTAGAATGGAAACCTCAGGGCCAAGGGCTCCTGTCTGTCCTTTTCTGTCTTATATCTCTGCTGTGAAGAACCATACCTGGCTGTAGGTGCTCAGTAGATGTTGAATGAACGCACCTTTCTAAATCACAAGCTGGCAGAATGGGGGGACCTTTCTCAAACTCTGTCTCTAGAGGTTCACCAGCCTCTA
>NW_016840293.1:0-1942 GCF_001698545.2 Rhinopithecus bieti
GTTTCATCATCAGATGCGATGCCGACTGGGGCTCAGAGACCCCTCCGGGATATGGAAGAGCGGTGCCTTTGCTGGGCACTCGCAGTGCTGACCAAGTGCAGACCCCCAATTCGTGTTCCTCCTCCTCGACGTTCCACATCCAAGCTTCTCTCATGATTTCGAAGCAGGAAAAATTTTAAAAAACTGAAATCAGAAAGAGAGAGACAAAGAAAGCCATGAGCAAAAAAAAAAAAAGGGAGCAAAACCTGTTGGAAACCATTAAACACCACAAAGCCAATAACATATTCTTGTCTCTTTAAACCTCTGCGCTTCTTCAATGATGAATGATTTTTTTTTTTTTTTTTACCACTGGCAATTCGTAATTATTAAATTCTCTAGCATTAATGAACAGAGAGTGAATCATATCTGGGAGTCTAATTTGAATTACACGAAGCTTTTCATATTAAAAAAAATTGTCCAATTTTTCTCCAAGGATTAAGAATTCATGGGAAAATTTCAAAATTGCTGTGTTAATGTCTCCAGAGATAATTAGATGTGAATAACCAAGAGTCCCGTCATCAGGACCTCCTTGAGCCGATTTCAATCGGGGTAGGGGGAGTTTCAGGGCGCCTGCTGAGGTCATCTCATGAACCCTATATCAGATCCGATTTTGGAACCCTCCGGGGGAGAATGGATTGGCTGAGCACGTCGACTGAGGCAGGCAAGGCCTGGCTGAAGCCCAGAATGATCCCCTGGGCCTCAAGGCGCGGTATCAGGTGAAAGTTGACTAACCCGTGAGCCCTCTGCCTCCCTCCTTTCAAAGAGCGTTGACCTGCTGTGCTTCTGAAGGGCCTGGGGCTCCTTCAAGCTGATCCCGCTTTCCAGGACATGTGTCAACAGGTCCAGGGGCGAATCCGAGGTGGAGCCAATGCGTGGCACTGGCGTACCCTGGAGCAGATGGTGTGAACGTGTGTCACTGAGGGCACACGGGCCGATGGCGGAAGAAACGGCGGTGTCCAGGCATGTGCCCGGCGGAAGGGGGGCACAGGTGACCTTTCCATGAATGCCAGGGAAAGTCAAAGAACGCCTGGGATCTAGCAGCGGGCCGGAAGTTTCAGGGGGTCAGTCCAAGCAGGAGCAGAGGGGGTCTCATTCTCAGGAACGACACCGGGTGTGCAGAGCAAATGCGACAGCACCTGTTCCAGAAGACAAGGACTCGCCTTTCAAAGGAGGAGGGAGGCAGAGGGCTCAGAAGGGTCAGTGAACTTTCAGTTGACAGCAAGTCTCGAGGCCTGTGGGATGATTGTGGGCTGCAGCGAGACCCTGCCTGCCTCACTAGATGTGCTCAGCCCATGCATTCTCACTCAGAGGGGTCCAGAATCGGATCTGAAGCGGAGTCCTGAGACCCCAGCAGGCGCCCTGAAGCTCCCCCTCCCCCGGACAAAATCGGTTCAAACCGAAGCAGGTTTGCAGAGGAAAACAATCATGACAGGGATCTCCGGGAAGTGTCTCCCTGACGGACTGGGAAGTGATCCTTACGGAAGACATCCAGCCAGACCAAGAAGCATCTAAGCCCCGGAGAAACAGGGGATACACAGCCAGAGGGAGGACGCAGCAGAGGCCAGAGCCCAGGCGGGGTACAGCACCTCGACACCGCCATGGGCTTAAGGGGAAGGGTGCCAAACGGGTGGCTTGTCCAGTGAGGCCAGCGTTCCAGTGACTGGGATTGTGGCCATCACCCATTCCCGGCTTCCTCTTTCAGCCTGTGTCGTGCTGTGGCTTCTTTTCTCAGAGAAGAGCCCTGAAAAGATACAAGCCTCTTCTGTGATGTGGGTCTGCTCCTCTCCTGCATGACAATGATCTCCCGTGCGGCTTTTGTCCGTGGCTGCGGTGTGTTCGTCTTGATCAATGAAAAAAGGCCGCACGGGCTGGAGATGAGATTTCAACTGCTCCGGGAGCCACG
>NW_016840294.1:0-896 GCF_001698545.2 Rhinopithecus bieti
CAGTAAAGAAGCCGGCCAAAGCCCGCCAAACCCAAGATGGCCACGAGAGTGACCTCTGGTTGTCCTCGCGGCTCATTATGTGCTAATTACAATGCGTTAGCTGCTAAAAGACACTCCCACCAGCGCCACGACAGTTTACAGATGCTGTGGCAGCATCTGGAGGTTCCCTACATGATCTCAGAAGGGAGGGCAGAAACTCTCAGTTCTGGGAATTGCCCACCCCTTTCCTGGAACACTCATGAATAGTCCAACCCTTGTTTAGCGTATGATCAAGAAATAACCATGAAAATGGGCAACCAGCAGCCTTTGGGGCCACTCTACCGCCTCCTGGGTTCAAGCGATTCTCCTACCTCAGCCTTCGGCGTAGCTGGGATTACAGGCACCTGCCACCACACCCAGCTAATTTTTTGTATTTTAGTGGAGACAGGGTTTCCCATGTTGGACCAGGCTGGTCTCGAACTTCTCACCTCAGGTGATCCACCTGCCTCGGCATCCCAAAGTTACGGGATTACAGGAGTGAGCCACTGCGCCCAGCCAGAGTAGCCATTCTTTTATTCCTTTTCTTTCCTAATAAACTTGCTTTCACTTTATGGACTCGCCCCGAATTCTTTCTTCTGTGAGATCCAAGAAACCTCTCTTGGGGTCTGGATCGGAACCCCTTTCCAGTAACAGACTTGCTTAACCTCTCAGACCCTTCGTCTCTTCATCTGTAACCAAAGACAAAGCCTCCCCCGAGGTTCCAAAAGTGTGCAGAGAACGCATGGGAAACGAGGGGCACAGAGTTGGTGTGCAGAACCGGTATCACAGACTGGGTGTCAAGCCACTGTCATACTGGAAGTAATATGCTCTCCCCCACAAGTTACGAGGAACAATATCACAGGGGGGTGTGTACCTTC
>NW_016840295.1:0-972 GCF_001698545.2 Rhinopithecus bieti
TCCAGTGACCTATCTAAGATGGGGGAGCTGAACGGTCAGACCTCACCTCCTGCGACATTTTTCTCATCCTCTCCTGCCACCGGGCCCTCTCTCCTTTTAGATGTTGAGCATATTCATCTCTCTGTAACTGGGCTTTTTTAAGCGACTCCCTCATCTGCAAGAATGGGCACAGAAGTTAGGAAGGGCTGTCACTGGTCCTCACCTGCTCCCGGCCACTGGGATCATTTTCCTTCCACAGCTCTCCCTCTGCAAAACCTCACCCGTGTCAGGCATTCTTTCAGCCGAGCCTTCTCCTGTATGGACCGCTCTAACTGCCACTCAATAAGTGCTTGACTGCGGCTTGAGAACTGGATGGTGAAGAGTGAGAAGTTTCCATCTGGGGAGCCCGGGCCATTCCACACAGTGCCCCTTAAAGGGCTAGGGCTGGGCTCAATATACAACTCGGTCAGTACAGATCAAGGCATTTCCAAGCCCAAGGTCTGGTTTTTAAAAGAACTCAGTAAAGTTGGAAGGGACAGGGAAAGAGATCGAATTCACAGCTGGCTAACAGAGGCCCAGAGAGATCAGATAATGTTGCTCTTGTTATTGCTGTTATTACTAGCACTGTCTGAGCCTTTATGGACTCCTTCACCAGCTACCATGCTAGCAATCCCATTTAATCCTCGCAACCACCATAGGAGACGGTTACTATGATGACCGCTATTGTGTAGATGAAAACACATGGAGAATTTGAAGTTAAATGTTTGCCTAAGATTACTTAGGCAGAGTTGGGATTTGAACACCCAGGTCTATCCGATTCTCTAAGCCCATTTTTCTTGCTGGGGATGGGGGCACAGATAGGAAGGGGACAATTAATCTTTTGTTTACTTTCTGAAAAGATGATACATTCGTATAGTCCAAAACTCAGACGGTACAGAAGGGAAGTATCTCCCAGCCACCCCATTGCTCTCTCCTGAGTTTATTATGAACCTT
>NW_016840296.1:0-3279 GCF_001698545.2 Rhinopithecus bieti
AAAGAGCAAGGCCAAGAACAACCAGAAACGGAAAGCAATTGCTTTTAAGCTGACATATATTTTATACTTTCTATAGTCCCTTTAAGTTTAGGCCCTACCAGGCCTACTTTAGTAAATGATAAAAGATTTATTATACTGTTTCTGTGTATTAACTTGTTAATTTTTAACTTGTTGTGTTTTAATAATCTCTGGCACAATAGGAACCTCTTCCTAGGCCTAATCATCACAGTTTATAAAATTTGAATTAGTGAGTTTTTACTATCCAGAGACCCAAATTCATTAGATATTTGCATCCTTTAGCTTGTTTGTAGAATTTAGATCAGCAATTTGGTTTTGCCTTATTTTATCCAGCAGGAAATTAATTTTATATTGTTAATGCATTATTCAAATGTCAGTGTTTGATTTCATAGTTTTTATACAAATCTTACAATTTACACTTAATATTCTTTCCTCTTAGTGTTCTTTCATTTATAGAAATTATTATAATTAAAGAATATAATCAGTACAAGGAAGAAGGTCAAAATTTGAAAGCGCATATGAAGGTTTTGTTTAGAAAAGAAAAATATATTCGTTATTATTTAGTTTATAGATAAAAAACATTTCATGTGCAGTTTCTTCAGTTCTAGGAGTGGACTATTCATTTTTTTTCAAATTTTACATTTTTATTTATTTTGTGAATTTTGTGGACTCAAAAGACAAATGAAAATTTGAAAATTAGGCCTGGCGTGGTAGCTCATGCCTGTAATCCCAGCACTTTGGGTGGCCAAGATGGGCAGATCACTTGAGGTCAGGAGTTCGAGACCAGCCTGGCCATCATGGTGAAACCTCATCTCTCTACTAAAAATACAAAAATTAGCTGGGTATGGTGGCACGCACCCATAGTCCCAGCTACTCAGGAGGCTGAGGTGGGAAAATCGCTGGAACCCAGGAGGCAGAGGGGCTGCAGTGAGCTGAGATCATGCCACTGAGCTCCAGCCTAGGTGACAGAATGAAACTCTGTCTCAAGAAAAAAAAATTGAAAATTAGAGATGATCGGGAAAGTGGAAAAAATATACTAAGCTGTACTATGTACAAGAAAAGTGCGCTTTTTTTTCTTTGAGATGGAGTTTCGCTCTTGTTGCCCAGGCTGGAGTCCAGTGGCACAGTCTTGGCTCACTGCAACCTCCGCCTCCCAAGTTCAAGCAGTTCTCCTGCCTCAGCCTCCCAAGTAGCTGGGATTACAGGCATGTGCCACCACTCCCAGCTAATTTTTGTACTTTTAGTAGAGACAGGTTTTCACCATGTTGGCCAGGCTAGTCTTGAACTCCTGACCTCAGGTGATCCACCCGCTTTGGCCTCTTAAAGTGATGAGATTACAGGTGTGAGCCACTGTGCCAGGCCAAGAAGTGTACATTTTTTAATAGCATCTTGCAAAATTAATCTCGAAGTTTTATGTAAGGATTGATTCGGATTGAGAAAAGAGGCAGAGAATAAATATTGATGGTATTGTGATTAATGGCAAAATTAAGGCAGGTAGTACGAGTTGAAAATTAAACACAGATACATGTTACTAAATCAAAATTAGATGTATCACAGACTAGAGAGTGGCACAAATTATCCTTAAAGAAAACAAAACTTCAGCAAACTATCTGGTACAATTTGCTATTTTTATTCTCCTAGACTTATAAAAATGTAAAATCTTGGCAGTATTTAAAGTAGATAAGGTGTCCTTGTAAACTAATAGTAGTATGACTATGATAATTACTTCAAAAAATTTACAGAAACAACAAACAATTGGGGAACTGATGCAGCATACAGCTCTTACTGAAAACGATGATAGTGATGAATATGAAGAAATGTCAGAAATGAAAGAAGGGAAAGCATGTGAGCAACATGTGTCACAAGGGATTTTCATGACGCAACCAGCTACGCCTATCGAAGCATTTTCAGATGAGGAAATAGGTAATGACTCAGGCCAGGTGGGACCTCAGGCTGACACTGATGGAGACGGTTTACAAAAAGACGTATTTAGACATGAAAATAATAATGGTGTTGATCAACTTGATGCCAAGGAAATAGAAAAGGAAAGTGATGGAGGACACAGTCAGAAGGAATCAAAAGCAGAAGAAATAGTGAGAAGGAAACTAAACTGGCAGAAATAGCAGGTATGAAGGATTTAAGAAAAAGGGAAAAGAGCACAAAAAATATGAGTTCTTTCTTTGGCAACTTACCAGATAGAGGTATGAATACTGAGAGTGAAGAAAATAAAGATTTTGTTAAGAAAAGGGAAAGTTGCAAGCAAGATGTGATCTTTGACAGTGAAAGAGAATCAGTAGAAAAGCCAGACATTACATGGAAGGTGCAAGTGAGAGTCAGCAGGGTATAGCTGATGGATTCCAGCAGCCGGAGGCAATAGAATTTAGTAGTGGAGAGAAAGAGGATGATGAAGTGGAAACTGACCAAAACATATGGTATGGCAGGAAATTGATTGAACAAGGAAATGAAAAAGAGACTAAACCCATAATATCCAAATCCATGGCAAAGTATGATTTTAAATGTGATCGCTTGTCAGAGATCCCAGAGGAGAAGGAAGGAGCAGAGGATTCAAAAGGAAATGGAATAGAGGAGCAAAAGGTAGAAGCAAATGAGGAAAATGTGAAGGTGCATGGAGGAAGACAGGAGGAAACAGAGATCCTATCAGATGACCTTACAGACAAAGCAGAGGTGAGTGAAGGCAAGGCAAAGTCAGCGGGAGAAGCAGAGGATGGGCCTGAAGGTAGAGGGGATGGAACCTGTGAGGAGGGTAGTTCAGGAGCAGAACACTGGCAAGGTGAGGAGAGGGAGGAGAAGGGGGAGAAAGACAAGGGTGGAGGAGAAATGGCGAGGCCAGGAGAGGGAGAGAAGGACCTAGCAGAGGAGGAGGAATGGGAGAAGAGGGATGGGAAAGAGCAGGAGCAAAAGGAGAGGGAGCAAGGCCATCAGAAGGAAAGAAACCAAGAGATGGAGGAGGGAGAAGGGGAGGAGGAGCATGGAGAAGGAGAAGAAGAGGAGGAAGACAGAGAAGAGGAAGAAGAGAAAGAGGAGGAGAAGGAGGGAGAAGGGAAAGAGGAAGGAGAAGGGGAAGAAGTGGAGGGAGAAGGTGAAAAGGAGGAAGGAGAGGTGGAAGAAGGAGAGAGGGAAAAGGAGGAAAGAGTGGGGAAGGAGGAGAAAGGAGAGGAGGAAGGAGACCAAGGAGGGAGGAAGGGGAGGAAAAAGGAGGGAGGGGAAGTAGAGGAGGGGAAAGGAGAGGGGAAGAGGAGG
>NW_016840297.1:0-2443 GCF_001698545.2 Rhinopithecus bieti
AGAAGCTCTTTAGTTTAATAAGATCCCATTTGTCAATTTTGGTCTATGTTGCCATTTCTTTTGGTGTTTTAGACATCAATATCTTACCCATGCCTATGTCCTGAATGGTATTACCTAGGTTTTCTTCTAGGGTTTTTATAGTATTAGGTCTAACATTTAAGTCTCTAATCCATCTTGAATTAATCTTCGTATAAGGAGTAAGGAAAGGATCCAGTTTCAGCTTTCTACTTATGGCTAGCCAATTTGCAGCGATACTTTTTATTATGGCTTCAATCTTATTACTTGTTATTGGTCTGTTCGTGCTTGCATTTCTTCATGGTTCAATCTTGATAGGCTGTATATGTCTAGAAATTTATTAATTTTTTGTTGTATTTCCAATTTTTGGCATATAGCTGCTCATAGTAGTCTCTAATGATTCCTGAATTTCTGAAGTATTAGTTGTAATGTCTCCTTTTCCTCTCTGATTTTTTTGTAGTTTGGCTAAAGTTTCGTCAATTTTATCTTTTGAAAAAAAAAAAAAAACAAAAAAACAACTTTTCATTTCATTGATCTTTAGTATTTTTTCATTGTAACTTCATTTATTTCTGTTCTAATGTTTTTATGATTTTTGGACACAGAGTCTTGGTCTGTCACCCAAGCTGGAGTGCAATTGCATGATCTTGGCTCACTACCACCTGTTCCTCCTGAGTTGAAGCGATTCTTGTGCCTCAGCCTCCCAAGTAGCTGGGATTACAAGTGCGTGCCACTACACCCAGCTATTTGTGTGTGTGTATGTATATTTTTAGTAGAGACAGGGTTTTGCCATGTTGGCCATGCTGGTCTCAAACTCCTGATCTCAAGTGATCTGCTTGCCTTGGCCTCCCAAAGTGCTGGGATCACAGGCATGAGCCACTGCACCCAGCTATTTCTATTCTTATCTTTACTATGTCTTTTATACCAACTTTGGATTTGGGTTGCTATTGATTTTCTGTTTCCTGAAGATGCATCATTAGGTTGTTTAATTGAAGTTTTTCTCCTTTTTTCATGTAGGTGCTTATTGCTATAAACTTTCCTTTTTAGTGCTGTTTTCACTGTACCCCCAAATGCTGGTATGTTCTGTTTCCATTTTGATTTGTTTCAGAAATTTTTTAAATTTCCTTCTTAATTTCCTCATTAACCTATAGGTTATTCAGGAGCATACTGTTTAATTAATTTCCATATGTCTCTATAGTCTCCCAAATTCCTCTTGTGATTGATTTCTAGTTTCATTCTATCATGGTCAGAGAAGACACTTGATATGTCAACTATTTTTGAATTTTTTGAACTAGTTTTTTGGTCCAACATATGGTCCATCTGTGACAGTAATTCTTGTGCTAGGGGAAGAATGTGTATTTTTTAACCATTGGATGAAATGTTCTGTAATTATCTATTAAGTTCATTTGGTCTATAGTGTTGATTTTCTTTCTGGATTATCTGTCCAATGCTAAAAGTAGGGTGTAGAAGTCTTCAGTTACTATTACATTGTGGCCACCTCTCTCTTTAGCTCCAATAATATAAGCTCCAATGATATTAGTATATACCTGAGAGCTCCAGTGTTGAGTACATATACATTTACAATTGTTATATCTGCTTTCTGAAATGACCTACTTTATTATTTGTTTTCTGGTCTTCTCTTGTTTCCTTCCTTCCCTCCTGTCTTCCTTTTCATGAGTGTGATGTTCGCTAGTGGTGTTTTTAAATTTCTTGTTTCTTATTTTTTGTGTATCTGTTTTAGTTTTTCTGTCTTGAGGTTTACCATAACATTTGCAAATATCATCTTATAACTTACTATTTTAAACCGATGACTGAACACTGATTGCAAAAACTAATGAACAAAGAAGCAAGTAGTAAACTAATAATATTCTATACTTCAACTTCATCATCTCCTGCTTTTAAAAATTTTGTTGTTTCCTATTTATATATTATTATACTATCTATGTTTTGGAAAGTTTTGTAGTTATTTTTTTGATAGGTTCATCTTTTAGTCTTTCTAAAGATACGAATAGGTTGTACACTACAATTACAGTATTATAATATTGTGTATTTTTCTGTGCATTTACTGTTACCAATGAGTTTTGTACATTCTGGTGATTTCTTATTGCTCATTAATTTTTTTTTTTTTCAAATTGAAGAGTTGCTTTAGCATTTCCTCTAGAACAGGCGTGGTGCTGATGAAATCTCTCAGCTTTTCCTTGGAAATCTATTTCTCCTTCGTGTTAGAAGGATTTTTTTTCTTTCTTTTTTTCTGGACATGCTACTCTAAGATAAATGTGTTTTTCTTTCATTGCTTTAAATATATCATTTCACTCTCTACTAACCTGTAAGGTTTCCACTGAGAAGTCTGCTGACAGATGTACTGAACCTCCATTTTATATTATTGGTTTCTTTTTTCTTTCTTTTTTTATTATTATTATACTTTTAAGTT
>NW_016840298.1:0-972 GCF_001698545.2 Rhinopithecus bieti
GATCCCAGTATTTCTGAATGGGTCTTTAGAACAGTAGAAGAGACTGAAAAGTTGGCATTTCATCCTTTGAGAATCGCTTCCCAATGAAAGACTTGTTAGACAGCTGAGTGCTTACACATAATATATAGTACATACTCTACTAAGTATAGTAGTAATGGTTAAATGTAAAAGTTGGGAGAAGAGAGGCTTGTATAAAGAAATATTTATTTATGTTGTTTGAAGTTCTAATCTTGTGCTTTTCTCTTTTTATAGAACTGATAGTGCATCAGCCGACCCAGATAATTTAAAATATTCTTCATCCAGAGATAGAGGTAGTTCTTCCTCTTATGGACTGCAACCTTCAAATTCAGCTGTTGTGTCTCGGCCAAGGCACGATGATACCAGAGTCCACGCTGACATACAGAATGACGAAAAGGGTATATATATTTTCTTATTGCTGCAAGCATGTTTTTTGAACCTACCTATCTCACCTTCCTGCCTTCCTATACCCCCAACTTTCTCGCTTTCTTCTAATATGTTTAAAATATAAATAACAAATGCAGTGTTATTTCTGAAAACTTCATAGGAAGTTTATCCACTTTATTATTTTTAAAATTTAAATATTTTTCCATACATAATTCATAAATGCAGTTTTCTTACAAAAAAGATACAATACTATTTTTGTTTTTGTTTTCAAAGATATTTAGCTAAGGTTGAAATTCCTCCCGGTTACTGTCTCTAAACCTCAAGAAAGTTTTTAAACAAAGTGTAAAATTTGATTTAATATAGTTTTCATTTCTCTGCTTATTTTCCAATGAAGGGATCAAAATAAAATTAACTTCTAAGGTGTATTAAAAGAAAGCAAAATTATTTTCAAGGCAGACAGTACAGGAAAAAGGTAGGAGAAGCAAAGGCTGGTTGAGCTGCAGATTGAGCGGTAAGATCCTGAGCTATCAGGAAATTGATTGAAGCCAACAATCATATTTAAATAAC
>NW_016840299.1:0-259 GCF_001698545.2 Rhinopithecus bieti
ACATCCTGCTGATTGGTCCATTTTACAGAGAGCTGATTGGTCCGTTTTGACAGCGTGCTGATTGGTGCATTTACAATCCTTGCGCTAGACACAGAGTCACAGAGTGCCAGTTCGCTAGATACAGAGTTAGCTAGATACAGAGTACCAATTGGTGTATTCACAAACCTTGAGCTAGACACAGAGTACTGATTGGTGTATTTACAAACCCTGAGCTAGACACAGAGTGCTGATTGGTGCATTTACAATCCTTGAGTTAGAG
>NW_016840300.1:0-1841 GCF_001698545.2 Rhinopithecus bieti
CAGACTATTTATTTAGAACAACAGAAGAGCAGTTATTTTACTTTCTAAGACTTGCTGCCTAAAGGGTGGACGGCGACCTGGAAGCAAGGGTATCACCTGGGAGCTTGTTAGAAATGCAGGATCTCAGGCCCCTCCTTGCTGAATCAGAATCTGCATATAAAAAAAAAGCCTCAGGCAATTCATTTGCACATTTTAAAAAAGCTGTTTTAAGCCTGTGAGTGTGTGTTTGTGTGTGCTTATTTCCTTTACTCCTTCTATGAAAGGACATCCTTTGTCACTTAGGTTAAACATTCTGCCTTAGACTTGTGTGGCCTTCTGTAGGCACCTAACTCCTTTGAGGTTCAGTTTTCTTCTGTTAAATGAAGAAGTTGGACCAGATAAACTCTGTGGTCTATCTTGGTTCTATGGTTTTAGTAAAATCCCTAAGCAACAGAGCTTTGTAACAGTTTATTGCTTCTATTTAAAGCCACCTTTGGGCATTTACACATTTTAGCCCTGTCTGCTTTATCCTATATCCAACTGCTAAAACCCAGTCTTCCAGAATGTGACCTACAGCCGCTTCCATCAGACTCACTTGGGGACATTGTGAAAATGCAGATTCCTGGGCCACAGCTTAGCCTTCCTGAATCGGAGTCACTGGGGACAGGTCCTAGAAATCCACATCTATCACCTCTGCATTAGAGTGCGGTATTAACATTTTCTTGCTACTTTCTAAATACAAAGGTCTCTAGGGGTTTTCTTCTCTCTTTTGTTTTTTAAAGTCACGTGCTTCCTTGGTGCCTTAGACAAATGGAGGCCCAGTGGAAGAAAGGAGAATGCTGCGAAAGGAAGCTAGTTTGGAGAGGGGAGACATTGACTTCGTGGTAACAGCCAATGATTTGAATGAAATTGTCTAGAAAACATACCAGGTTGTGGTACTGAAGTATACCTAGAGAACTGGTGAGCTATGGGTTTGCAGGTGCCCTGATGTATGTAGGATTGGGAACCTGGTCACCTCAGAGCACTGAGGGATGTAAAGGGAAAAAAATGAAATACATTTAAGTGTAAGAAGATATGTCTGAATAAGGCAGCAAAGTCTTCTGGGCAATGGGAGCAGAGAGCTAGCTGCACAGAGGACCTAAGGGTTCAGCTTCAAGTACTGCTCAGAGTTAGAGGGTGGGAGGGAGGAAAAGAGCAGTTAGTGAGTCCTCCCAGGAGAGCTTGGAGAGGCAGAAGAGAGTGAGAACAGCAGGAGAGAAGAGCATGGAAGTGGTCAGACACTATATGCCAGTCAGTCTGTCTCCAGAAGGACTCGTGCACTTGGAATGAGGGTTCAGTGTCTTTAATCATGTCACGGCAGCCAGATTATATGTGATTTAAGCGGGCAACAGGAAGAGGAGCAGAGGAAGGGAGGGTGACGGGGCCTGTGATTGTGGTGATGTACTACTCACACTTTTGCAGGACAGGGGAAACACTGGGTCATTTCGAGGGGCGCTGTCTCCTCAGTGGAGGGGTGGGTATTCACCCTTGGTGCCTATACGGTGCTTACAAGGTAGTGCCTGTGAGGTTGCCAGCTCGGGAAGGAAGTGATGTGGGTGCGATGGGGGAAGATGGTTGGTAAAGACACAAACATTCTCGGCCAGTTGGCAAACATTGGGAGCAGCAAGCTGGAGGCAAACAGATGTCAGTATTTAGCAAGATGTTAGGACATTTTAGAAGCAAGAAGGCCCTTCTTTCAGCTCACTTCCAGGAGGGATTGGTAATTTTCTTCCTCACTTGAACTTTGTCAGCTACTTAACATAATTCAAACACACTGTAGCTATATATGGCAGATGGTCAACTTCTCTGGGGAGCTTAGATCA
>NW_016840301.1:0-255 GCF_001698545.2 Rhinopithecus bieti
AAAACTGAAAGAAGCTTTCTGAGAAATTGCTTTCTGATGTGTGACTTCATCTCTCAGAGTTACACCACTCTTTGTTGGAGCCGTTTCCTAGGACTGTTTCCGTGGATTCCGAGAAGTGCTATTTCGGATGGGTTTGAAGAGTAGAAGGACAAAGGAAATATCCTCCGAGAAAAGCAGAATGAAGCTTTCTGGGAAACGGCTTTGTGATGTGTGAATTCATTTCACAGTGTTACACCAACCTTTCTTGGGGAGTTT
>NW_016840302.1:0-2246 GCF_001698545.2 Rhinopithecus bieti
GTGGCGGACATTGGGGCTTCAGTGTGTGGCTTCCTTGAAGAGGTTCAAATTAAGGCTGAGGGTCCCTACTCCAAAATGCTCTGAAACCTGAAACCTTCCGAGCTTCCTCAAGACACTCAAAGGAAATGCTCTTGGGAGCACTTTGGATTTCACGCTGGGGATGCCCAACCAGAAAGTGAAATATTGCAAGACCTTTCTGGCCCCAGGAGCTTGGATAAGGACATGTGGCCTTTGCCGGGCATCCCTGGAGTGTGAGGCAGCCTGGGCTCGCTGGACTGGTTTTTGTAGGAGCCACAGAAAGGAAAGAGGGTCAAACTGGGCACACCTGGCTCTTGAGAAGGGCGGACCAGAGGGAGGCAGGCGCGGAGGGCAGCAGCGAAGTCCCCAGCGCCTGGGGCTCCTATTCCTGGTGGAGTTGAGAGCCTCCTCTAGTTGTGTCCTCTGCCCTGTCAGCAGCCACTGATGCCTGGTGGGAGCTTGGGGGGAAAGGGGGCTGAGGAGTAGGAAGGATAGGCCTGCTTCTGAAGAGGGCTGGCTTCAGCCTATGCTAGCCTCGTGTGTTGCTCCTGCATCCAGGGTGCAGGGCCATGCCTCGTAGCTTAGCAGTTCCCAGGGTGCTCAGTGCTCTTCTCTGTGCACCCCAGCCCTGGCTTTGTCTTCAGCCCTTGGGGGCAAGTTACCTTTTTTTTTTTCCCCAGAGAAAAGAGGTAGAAAATCTTATAGAAATGCATTTACTGGAATGTCTATTTTCTGATAAAACATGGTATGCTTAGGCGAAATCTGAAAAAGGGTAACTGATAAGATGCTTTCCTTGCATTGTTTTTCCTTTTCAAATATTTACAGTATTCTGTCCACATCGTCTGTCGTCATCTCGTCACAAAGCAGCAGGTGTCTTCGAGGTTAGTGGTGTTTCTCTGTGTTGCACCTTGGAGAACAGCCAGCATGAAACCTCTTACCATGATCGTGCGCAATGTAGTCCAATTAAAATCCTCTCTAGAGATGTCTGTACTGCTTATTATAGCAGAACTTTGTTCGTGCTAAAATGTGCATTCAGCTAACGGTTTGAAGTTCATATGAGATGATGCTGTATAATTCATTAATCATACGGGATCAGTAATGATTTAAGATAATTCTGGCTGATGTCATTTAGAGAATATTTTTCACTTCAAGTTAAAATTTCCTTCGTGATAGTCATTTTGGGATTCATTTAACTATGTGCTTTATTTCATAGCTCAAATTTTCATTAGTCATTTCATAACATAGGATTTTGAAAGCAGATTTGGCAAAATCTTTCTAACAAAATGTTTGCTTATGACGTCCCAAGGAACAGCACTCAGAATTGCTGGTAACTGTGGTACATTTTAAGACTGATAGAAGTCACTTGAACGGTAAGGGCTTCTTTGTGAGGCAGATGGGGTTTTGAACCCTGACCTCCTGATATGCCAGCCCTGACCCTGGCCTGCTCTCCTCTCCACTGGGAGATGAAGGTGTCAGTGTCCACCTCACAGGCCACCCTGAGAACCCAGGACTAAGGGCTTGTGTTCATCTGGTGGTGCAGATGTGGGGGTTTGATGATATACACACTGCAGTCTGCCAGTGTCAGGGTAATCCAGTTTTAGTCAAAATATGGGATTTGCTTTGCTCCCCTGCAGACCAGGTGTGGTGCTGCTGTTGTAGCAGGTGTGTGGATCCTCTTGGGTGGTCCTCAGGTGGACAAGGAGTCACCGATTCGGATTCCCAGTGTTAGATGTGAGGGGACCATGGACCTCATGTGTTCAGAGGGGAGGAGTAAAAAGCTTCCCTTGTAATTCCAGGACTGTCTATCCCAGGAATGCCAAACCACTGGCTTTCACCTGATGCTGTTGTAGGTGGCACTGTATGGAAATGAGGACTCATGTTCCGCTTACCTGAGCCAGTACCCTTCTTCTTCCCAGGCCATGGCCGAGCTCTCCTGATTTCGCTAGGTTGCCACCCTTGGGGATCTGTAAGCCCAGTGACGTCTCCGGTATTAGCCCCCCCTCCCCGTGGGTCCCCAGTCTCGCCCCCCGTTCCCCGTGGAGACAGGAGGTGGCTTCAGGAGGCTGGTGATGAATGCCTGAATGAAGCTGACTTGTGACTGCAATTCTGTTTAAGGGCCTCCCCAAGTGTTAGATGTCACTAAATGACACCTGTGTGTGGATCTTATGTGATGAGAGAAACAGTGGGAGACACCAAAGCTTGTGGGGTCTGAAGGTTCTGGACTGGGG
>NW_016840303.1:0-897 GCF_001698545.2 Rhinopithecus bieti
CAGCGGGACTGAAGTTTGCTCTCACCCACACAATAAACCCAGGGAGCTCCCCCACCCCCACCCCGAGGCCACAGCCTTGGTCCTCTGGTCTAGTGGGGCTCCTGCAGCTCCAGCCTACAGGGAAAAGCAGGCACCCACATGTCAGAAAGCCCTCCCAAGGCCCGGCGAGCACTTCTGCTTATGTGCCAGCCAAGTGCGTTTGACAAGGCTACAGCCAGCTGTACGGAAGGCAGCGAGGTACCCAGCAAATACTCAGGGCTCACGTTACTGAGGAAGGAAGGTGGACAGCGGGGTACCCAGCAAGTACTCAGGGCTCACGTTATGGAGGAGGAAGCCAGGCAGATAGTGAGGTACCCAGCAGGGTTCACGATTACCCAGGAGGAAAGGAGGGTGGAGACAAGGGGGCTGGAACAGTCTGTCATAAGCTTTAGCATTTACAAGGCTCGCTGAAGATTATCCGATTTGATCTTCACAACAGCTCACAAGATAGGCGGAGGCACGATTGTTTTTGCTTCATAAGAAGAGATCCCGAGAACTGGTGATGACCACGTGCTCTTCCCACAGGCTCCCAGAAATCCTCCTCAAATCATCTCTCAGTTGTATACATGTGATAATATCTCAGTCACGTCCCCTCCCTGCAGAGGGATTTTAATGCCGCCCTGCTGTTCCTTCGCACCCCTGCCCTCTCCTGCATTTCAGCCATGCCCACCATCCATGGGGAGTCTGCACCACCCCACCCCCGCTGCTGCTGATGGCTTGGGTCACCCTTATCTTTCATTTCCACCTGCAGGGACCTGTTCTTCCTTCAAATGCAGCTCAAACTCACTATGTGAAGCCTTTTCCAGCCATCACAACTGTCATGTGTAAAACCAGTCTGAAATGCTTCGTTTAGGAGGT
>NW_016840304.1:0-1026 GCF_001698545.2 Rhinopithecus bieti
GTGCACTGCATGTGGTTTTTTTTGGTTTGTTGTTGTTGTTTTTGAGACGGAGTCTTGCTCTGTTGCCCAGACTGGAGTGCAGTGGCACAATCTTGGCTCACCACAACCTCTGCCTCCCAGGTTCAAGTGATTCTCCTGCCTCAGCCTCCCAAGTAGCTGGGCTTACAGACACCTGCCACCACGCCTGGCTAATTTTTATATTTTTAGTAGAGATGGGGTTATACCATATTGGCCAGGCTGGTCTTGAACTCCTGATCTTGTGCTCCATCTGCCTCGGCTTGCCAAAGTGCTGGGATTACAGGCATGAGCCACCTCGCATGGCCTGTTTTTTAAAAATAGTGTTTTATTTTTTAAAATAACCCTTCATTGAGGTATAATTGAAACACGATAAAGTAGACATTCCAAGCCTTACAAGATTTAAGTGTGCAATATGATACATTTTGTGCATGTATACATCCATGAAGCCACTATCACAATCAAGATAGTAAATGTACCTGTCACCCCCAAAGTTTCCTCATGCCTCTTGGTAATCCCTCCCTCCTGCCTCTCCCTGCCCACCGCCATCCAAAAGCAACTGTTGATCTGCTTTCTGTTTCCATAGTTTTTTGGGATATATGGAATCATATAGGATATAGTTTTGTTTTTTTTTAAGTGAAATCTCACTTTGCTACCCACACGGGAGTGCAATCTCAGCTCACTGCAACCTCCACCTCCCAGATTCAAGCCGTTTTCCTGCCTCAGCCTCCCGGGTATCTGGGGCTACAGGAGCATGCCACCAAGCCCAGCTGATTTTTGTATCTTTAGTAGAGATGGGGTTTCACCATGTTGGCCAGGTTGGTCTTGAACTCCTGACCTCAAGTTATCTGCCCACCTCAGCCTCCCAAAGTGCTGGGATTACAGGTGTGAGCCACCATGCCCAGCTGGAAGTACTCTTTTCTATATGGCTTTTCATTTAGCATAATGATTTTGAGACTCACTCATGTGTACCAGCAGTTCCATTTATTGCCGAGTATTCCACTGGACGGT
>NW_016840305.1:0-898 GCF_001698545.2 Rhinopithecus bieti
CACCGCGCCCGGCCTTGGCTGGGTTTTCCAAAGGAACCGAACGAAGGCAGAGTGAGTGAGGGGTGCTGTCTTGTGGACGAACCCTCTGTGGCCGGTCAGCTTATGTGACCTCTGTGGACTGACTGGGAGTTGTGACAAATATGGCCAGCAATGGTGCCTGGTCTCGGACGGTGTCCTGGGGTTCCATGGATTTAGGGCCAGTGAGGGACATGCCCTCTCAGGAGGCCCTGCTGGGAAGATGGGGGAGGGGAGTCAGGACCAGGGAAGGGCTGACCAAAGCAGGATGGGGAGGGCAGCTCAGAGGAATGCCAGTCACCGGGCTTTCAGGATGATGAGGAGAGAAAGCCTGTTTTGACAGACGCCCCGTGACACCTGCCCTGGGCCAGGATGTTTGGGGGAGGGGAGATTGCACTGGCATTGAGCCACCCTCACTCCTTCTGTCTGGAGGTGTGGGGCCAGGGGCTTCTGTGAAAGGGGCCATAAATACCCAGCCAGGAGATCCAGGGGACAAGGGCATCTGCTGGCCCAGGCACCTGCAGGCCCTGGCAGCTCCGTCTCCTTGATTTCCCGTTCACACCCTTTCCTGTTCTTTACCCATGACCTGAAGCCCATGGACCACAATGGGCTGTCAGACCCCTGTGTCAAGCTGTACTTGTGGCCAGGAGCCAGGAAGATGAGGGAGGTTCACCCTGGCTTGCCCACCAGCTGTGACCACTCATGGCGATGGGGCCTGGACTGGGCTGGGGGCACCCAGGGAGGCCCACAGATGCCACTCCTCCTCAGAGCCCAAGCAAGCTGAGGAGGCCTCAGCCATTCACCTCCATGCGGAACAGCCAGTCTGTCCCACACCTGGGATGCCTTCCAGCATAACCTACCCGCTGATCTGGGGAAAGCCCTG
>NW_016840306.1:0-967 GCF_001698545.2 Rhinopithecus bieti
AGTGAATGGAATGAGTGAATGAGTAAATGAATGAGTGAGTGAGTAAAAGGGTGAGTGAATGAGTAAACGACTGAGTGAGTGAATGAGTGAGTGAGCGAGTGAAGGAGTGAATGAAGTGAGTGAGTGAATGAGTTAGCGAGTGAATGAATGAGTGAGTGAATGAGTGAGTGGGTTGCTCAGAGGAGATGAGGACCGGAGCTGCCCTCTGACTGCTACAGTAGACAGGAGCTGAAGGAGGAGTCTGAAGGGTGGGATGTGCCCACTCGGTACATATACCCTGCTCCACACATCCCCAAAGAAACCCAATCTCACCAGAGTGGTCTCTTGAGAATTATTAGTAAGAACCTTTTTTCCCAATATTTCATATATGCAGGATGATTTCTTACTTTCCTTTAAAAGGCCAATCGTTTTTTGGACTTGGAATTCTCCACTGCTGGTCCACGCCACTGTATTCTCCCATAGGGGCATCCCCCGAGTTGGAGAAAGAGTCATTCCCAGGAATGGATAAAATCCAGAAGGGCATCATCAGATGGGGCAGCTTCTCCTATCATCCTCCCCTTCCTGCTTGGATTACCCTGAGTGACTTGGTTTGGAGGTCTACAAAATGCGGACATATCAAATTTGGATAAAAGCCTAAGCAGTTGAAGAGGTTGCAGTGCTAGCAGGAAGGTCTTTGGCTCCCGGCACCCTCCTCCCCTGCAGTCTCTGCTGCACCCAGGACTCTGACTCCACCTTCGGCCTTGGGGTTTCCTCCCTTCCTTCCCAGCCACTGAGCCGCCTTGGGCTAATCTGCAACCTCAGAGGCGCAGCCCTCCTCCTTTCCTCCTGCCTCTTCCTCCGTTCTCACTTTCCTTCTGCTTCTTTCGGGACTTTGGGAAGTCCAAGAATAAGCAAAACCGTAGACCAGAAAACGCTGCCTTCAGCCCATTCCCCACCCACCAGCTTCCCTTCAGATTCCTTGACCTTT
>NW_016840307.1:0-971 GCF_001698545.2 Rhinopithecus bieti
ATTAGCCAAATGTGGCATTGGGGGTGATAGACCACCGTCATGCCAAATAATAGTTTCATTGCCATCCGCAGAAATGCTGTGATTACCTTTATGCCAACGCAGGTTGACATGGCTGAATTTAGTTTGAAAATCTCCATGTACACTCCAATCTGTAACAAGGTATTTACGACTCTTCCCTTTTACTTCTAACAACAATCGTGGCCCACTACCTCTACATCTAGTCCACTCTATTTGGGAAACACCTTCAGACACATCGGGGATAGGGCATAAAGATAATGTACTTGGTAGAGTTTCATCAATTACTGCAGTATGATCATACTTAAAACTTTGAGCCACAGTAATCATAGTAAAGGCAGAGACATGACTATGGTTATAGAGAACAGCCCAAGCCTCATGAGAAAGATGCAGAGTGTGGATTACTCCCAAGACATATAGGTAACCCTTCAACCCCAAATTGATATGAACTATTTACTGTGCCAGTGTCTAATTCAGGATCCTGGTTTAAAAAAGGCGATGGCATCCAAGCAGTATCATTAGTAAATACTGGGACTTCTCTGTCTCCCCAGGCCACACCTTGATATAAGCTTGGAAAAGGAATATAAGCCCAGTATGTGAATTCTCCAGCCATTACCTGACAATTTACTAGGGCCAGCATAGCCAGGAATAAAGTCAGTGGGGTTTTGGGCTGCCCAGCTTGTTGAACAACCCCTTCAGCTTCCTGAGTAAGTTTTTCAGTTGACCCCATGTCGGGGGCTCCGCACATCGAGTTCCGAAGGTGAATGTTCTCTGAGCGCTCAGATTCAGCTCCTGAAATTTCTTGAAGAACTCTTTGGATCGGATCCTTTTCGCCATGGCACTGTTTCAACCATCGCGATGGAAACCACTCATCTCCGGCGCCTGTATGGACAAGAGCACAGCCTCGGCCCGGTTGTAAAACGTTTCCTTTTAAATATTTCCCTTATAATGAAGGA
>NW_016840308.1:0-3868 GCF_001698545.2 Rhinopithecus bieti
TCTAGAGATCACAGCTTAGTATCTGGTACTTAGCAGATGCTCAGCCAATGCCAAATGATTCATTTGCCAAGAAGCTGAATTTCATCCATAATCCTAGTCCATGCAAACATATTCTGCCAGTGAGGTGTGTGTGTCCTCTGAAGGCATTTTCCCAGACTTTGTAAATACACACAGGCCATTTAGATATTTGAATGTCAAAGAGGAAAAGAGCTTAGAAAGTAAACATTGGAGAAGTGTGGGAGGGTGGTATTATTTGCAAAACATTCCTGGGTCCTTGTGAGTTCTGTGTACCCTCGATGACCACCAATTCTGGGCCAGGCCAGAGACCCAGCTGGACCCAGGAGATACTGAGGTGAGTAAAGCCAAAGTGCCTCCCTTCAGCAGGAGGCAGGCAGCCACAGCAAAGTGATAAAGACACAAAACTCAGAGGCAGCAAAGGAGCAAGGACTACCTTGTTCCAGGCTGTGACCTCAGGAAGAGCTTTCAGAGGAGGAAATCTGTGCAGGGTTTGGAAGGATGAACACAAATTTACCCAGCAGACAAGGGAGCCAAGGACATCCTGATGGAGGAGAACAGCTTGGGTGAGAGTGTGAGCCACAGGATTGAGGGGAACAGGCATGGAATTGGAGGAGGAGAAAAAACGAGAGGGGATACAGTCGGGAGGTCAGCAGAGGTCAGTCACAGTTTTTGAATCCTGGTGAGGGAGCAGTGGGTGCCGCATAAGGGACTTGGTTCTGAAGGAGATGCAGTTAGCTCTGAGTGAAGATGGAGCATGCCATCCACCAGGGGAACCACAAGATGCAATAGAAATAAAAACCCTGAGAAGCCTGCAGGGATAAAAACCAAGAGGATGAGGGGATCACTGAGTCAGACCACCTGGATCCACATCCCAGAGACTAGTTGCAAGGCCTGGGAAAGCCTGGTTCACCTCTCTGGGCATCAGTTTTCTCCCCTGTAAAGTGGGAGGTATAACAGTTGTCTCTGAGCTTTACAGCAGGTAATGTGTGCAAAGTACTTCACACAATGCCTGGCATATGATAGATGATAATAAACAGGGCTACTGTGATATCATCATCTGAGCTAGGTCACTCGTGCACTTCTCCAGTCCTTCAGGGTTCCCCTCCATCCCTCACAGGGTAGAAGCAAGTCAAAGGGATGCCCCTAGCCTTGAGGAGCTCACATTTTCTCATTTCCCAGGGGTCTCTGTCCGGTGCCCACCCATGCTTGGCATGCAGTAGGCACCTCATCCACATCTGGTGAAAGAGTGGAAAGCAGGTCATTGTCATGTATTGTTTGGCAAAGAATCTCCAGTAGGGAACAGAGAAGTGGGTGACTGTGGTTGTGCCCACCACTTCCTGTCCATGAACTTTCAGGGATCAAGAGGCCTTAGCAAGTCGTACAAGGGAGTGGGCACTGTGTGGTGGAGCAGGAGGTAGGTCCTAAGAAAGGCAGTGGGGTAAGGAGAGGAGCTCTGCCTTTGGGGTCTGGGACATCCTCCACTAGGACCTCACCAAGGGCCCCGGGCAGGTCACCCATCCTCCCAGAATCTATGCTCCTCTGTATAATGGGGCTAGCCTGGAAGAGATACTTGCACAACCATGTTCAGAGCAGCATCATTCACAATAACCCAAAGGTGGAAGCAATGCAAGTGTCTGAGGAGGGATAGACGGATCAACAAAATGCTGTCTATGCATACAGTGGAATATTGTTCAGCCTTGAAAAGGAAGGAGATTCTGACACCTGCTGCATCAAGAATGAAACTTGAGGACATTAGGCTGAGCAAAATAAGCCAGACAAAAAAGACAAATGCTGTATTACTCCACTTTTCTAAGGTACCTAGAGTAGTCAAATCCATAGAGACAGACATGAGAATAGGGGCTACCAGGTCCTGGGGAGGGTGGTGAATGGGGAGTTGTTTTTAAATGAGTTACAAGGTTACAGTTTTGCAAGATGAAAAGCATTCTGGAAATTGGTTGCACAACATTGTGAATGTACTTAATGCCACTGAAATGTACACTTAAACATAGTTAGACAGTATATTTTATGTTCTGTTTATTTTACCACAATTTTTTAAATGGGGTAGTTATGCCTGTCTCCTTGCGTTGCTATAAGGATTTCATGAGTTAACATGTAAGGAACCACCCAGCATGTTGCCTGGCACATAGTAACTGCCCAATAAATCACAACTGGATGCTACTGAAGATAAAGTTACCTGACTCCTGTGAGACCTGCTCTCCTCAGCTGAAAATTCTTCCAACAAATATTAGATGAGACCCTGTTGTATTATACTGTGTTCATAAATAGCACTCCCCCTTTTCCCTTCCCACAGAGTGCAGTGAATAGAAGACTCCTCTCTGCACCAGAAAAGCTCCATGCTGATGGTGAGAGGGGAATGCTGGATGGAAGGGTTCCTGGAACTACTGTGAGGGGTGAGCTTCCCCCAGATGTCTAGAAATGAGGTAGGGACTCGACATCTTCCATCCCCACTAAGGTTGCCTTGCACTTTCCAACTGGCTCTATACTTCCTAGAAACTGCCACTTTTCTGCCTCCATTACCTCATGGCACAATCAGTACTATTATCATCATCACCACAATCGCCATCACCATCCTTACAATCACCACCACTATCATCAACATCATCACCATTCTCACCCTCACCATTCTCACCATCATCAACACCAGCATCTTCACCATAACTATCACCATCATTATCACCACCTTCACCATCACCATCCTCACCATAATAATTATTGTCAGCCTCCCTATCCTCATAATCATCATCATTATCATCATTACCATCACTATCATCATCACCATCACCATTCTCACCCTCACCATTCTCACAATCATCATCATCATCGCCATTATCCTCACCATAACTCTCACTATTATCACCACCACCTTGGCCATCACCATCCTTATCATCACCATCACAATCACCACCATCACCATTCTCACCATCACCATGTTCACCTTTACCATTCTCACTATCATCATCCTCACCATCACCATCCTCAACATAACTATCACTTCATTATCACCACCTCCACCTTCACCATCCCCCTCCTCACCATCATCATCATCATCATCATCATCATCACAATCATCCTTGCTACATGGAACCATGCATTCTGGCTATGAGGGCTCTTGGGTCAGGGCACCAAACACATCTTGTAGGATAGAAACCCCGCCGCTCAGGGTCTCACAGTTGGTGAAGTAACTGATTCTTTTTTGGTGGGGGGAGATAAACAGTCTCTTTAATAAATGCTATTGAAAAAATCTGCATATCCACATTCAGAAAATTGAAATTAGACCTTATCTCACACCACATACAAAAATCAAACCAAAATGGTTTAATGACTTAAATGTAGGCCCTGAGACTGCAAGACCACTAGAAAAAAAAACATGGGAAAAAAAGCTTCCTGATATTAGTTAGGGCAATGAGTTTTTATTTTTATTATTGTTATTATTATTATACTTTAAGTTCTAGGGTACATGTGCACAATGTGCAGGTTTGTCACATATGTATACATGTGCCATGTTGGTGTGCTGCACCCATTAACTCGTCAATCACATTACGTATATCTCCTAATGCTATCCCTCCCCTCTCCCCGCTCCCCACAATAGTCCTCGGTGTGTGATGTTCCCCTTCCTGTGTCCAAGTGATCTTGTGCCACATTTTCTTAATCCAGTCTGTCACTGATGGACATTTGGGTTGATTCCAAGTCTTTGCTATTGTGAATAGTGCTGCAATAAACATACATGTGCACATGTCTTTATAGCAGCATGATTTATGATCCTTTGGGTATATACCCAGTAATGGGATAGTTGGGTCAAATGGCATTTCTAGTTCTAGATCCTTGAGAA
>NW_016840309.1:0-1939 GCF_001698545.2 Rhinopithecus bieti
TGCTTGTTAGTACATTTTAAACATGAGGTTTGTATTAGTCTGTCTTTATGCTGCTGATAAAAGCATACCAGAGAATAGGAAGGAAAAAGGTTTAACAGACTTACAGTTCCACATAGCTAGGGAAGCCTCACAATCATGGTGGAAGGCACAGAGGAGCAAGTCATGTCTTACACAAATGGTGACTGGCAAAGAGAGAGAGCTTGTACAGGGAAACTCCCTTTTATAAAACCATCATATCTCATGAAACTTATTCACTATCACGAGAACAGTACAGAAAAGACCTGCCCCCATGATTCAGTTACCTCCCGCTGGGTCACTCCCACAACACATGGGAATTCAAGACGAGATCTGGGTGGGGACACAGCCAAACCATATCAAGGTTGTTTTGTGTAATGAGGATTTTCTTCTGAAGGCAATAACATTGACTTTTCCCTATATTGCAAAATTTTTAAATTCTAAATCAAACAGTTCTTTCATCACAGATTCTCTGCATGATAAAATTGTATATTAGGAAAGTGCTTGCCTGCTTACCCTTCTCTTTTGTCATTTGACCCTTTCAATAATTCTATTAAATATTGAGAAATGATATTGTTAATCACAAATGAAGAAACTAGAAATCACAGAACTAAAACGTAACTAAGTTTTACATGTCTAATAGGTTGCAGAAGGAGAACTAGCACTTGGGATTTCTGGCTCCCAATCCAATGTTTTTTCCATCATGTTGTGTGGTCTGTTCTTAATCAGACCACTTAATTCAACATAAATATTTTCCCCAAACCCAATAAAAGTGATGCTTATTAATCATGCTACTGACTTGTATGCTTTGTATTTGAAAGAAAGGAATGGATGGATCACATGAAATGTTCATGAAATAGTGAGGGCATTAGTGTGGCAACACCTTTCTACTTAACAAGTTTAGTTTGACAAAGTTGGACAGACAGCAGGGTGTCTTTCAGGATTCTTTCATGAATGGCTTAAATGAGAAACTACCACTTACTACTCACAGATTCACTGTGTTAGCCACAGTGAATAATATAGAAATGATCTTTGGCATTCATGGCATTTTCATTGTAGGGAAAGAGGTAGACAAATAAGCAATTAGAGATTAATGTTACAATAGAGGAAATAAGTGCTATGACAACATGTAAAAGGGACATCAAACCCTAATTTAGGGACTCATGGATGGCTTACTAAAAAAAGACATAGAAGATGAGTAAATAACTGGGTAATGAGTGTTCCAAAAAGAGGAAAGAGCATGGACTGAGACCCAAAGAACATAAAATATTTGAAAAACTAAAATGAGTTCATTATGGCTGGCATAAAAATCACTAGAGGAGAAATGATGATCAAGGAAGTGTTTTCATTATCTTAGAGGAGGCTGAATGGAAGGAAAGTGTGAGAGAAGGAACATGGAAGTGTTTGGATGAACGGAGGCAAGATGGCACACTTCCGGGTTCTTCATCCCCCCAACTTTTCCCGCGCGCGCGAAAATCCAGCCGGCGACCCGGGAAGGTGCAGACCAACTAGGCATGCGCCAGGTGATGTCAATCTGAAGAGACCAAGATTTACCTGGTCGCACCTGCGGAACGCCCCCGGACACGCCCGTGCCCCGCCTATCGCCCTCCCACTCCTAGAAAAGCTGCTCCGGAGGCACGCCACGCGCGGCCTTCCTCAGTCCTCCACTCCTGTCAGGATGTCAGGACTGTGGGAACTCCGCCCGAGAGCTGTACGGGTGACTCTGGGGGCCCCTTTTGTCGGGGGCCAACAGACCTCTCCCTACCCACCTTCTTCCCTTGAAGCTAGGTGACCAAAATAAACTTGCAGTTTTGCTCCTACCCTTGCCTAGTCGCTGGTTCTTTTGTACCCGCTCTGGTGGTCTTAGAAAAACAAAACAGCTAGGAGACAAAGCACCAAAGACTATAACCCTGACCCATTTTAT
>NW_016840310.1:0-895 GCF_001698545.2 Rhinopithecus bieti
AAAGAAAGAAAGAAAGAAAGAAAGAAAAGAAAGAAAGAAAGAAAGAAAGAAAAAAGAAAAGAAATAGAGGAACAACCCAAGCAACCAGCAAATTGTGCTTAATCATGTGGACTCAGCCAACTCTTCCTCTACTGCTACCTATACTTAATATAAAAGAAGGGACTCCATATTTACAGAAAGGACAAGGAAATCTACTCCTTTCCTCTTTCTAGAACTGCTAAAGATCATAGGCACTGGACACCTGGTTGCTGCTGAGGAAACGCAAAGCCTGACTTGCACTTGGACAGTTTGCCAATCTGTTTGTGGTAAGTTGATGTCATTTGTAGTCATTCCCAGTGAGTGCCAGGAAGAAGCTGGTTTGGATGCCACAATCTCTCTGTCTCAGTGCCATAAGTAGGCCCTCTGATCCTCACTCCTTGCCCCGCCTCTTGCTTAATTTATGCAGCTCTATTCTCAGACCTTGTAATACACCTCCAACCAGTGCCTGGCCCAACAAGCCACTTCAGATCCAGCAAACGGGTAAGTGGACATTACAGGAGGAGGGAAACTCTAACATGGGTTCTTCCTCTTTCATCTTGGGGAAGATTCAGGATAATTTTCTAACCAAAAGGTCTCCACAGTAATGAAGCCTAAGCACGAGACAAACGTGTTTCTGGGTTACAGGATCTGTATAATCTCCACCTGTATAGAGAAATGTTGAGGGTGTATCTCAGATGGCCTTGCTGCCATCAGGAAACCAGAGAGAGGAAGTTGTAAGGAAGTTAATCATGCTCTGCTCTTCACTGCTCAAACCCTCTTCCCTGTGTTCTTCTATAGAGATCACTGATGTACCCCTTAAGCGAGATTCACTGCTGCTCAGCATGGCTCAGCCCAACTCATGCTTCATTCTGATCTC
>NW_016840311.1:0-893 GCF_001698545.2 Rhinopithecus bieti
AAACTAGAAAATCTAGAAGAAATGGATAAATTCCTAGACATATACACCCTCCCAAGATCAGGAAGAAGTGGAATCTCTGAATAGACCAATAACAGACTCTGAAATTGAGGCAATAATTCATAGCCTACGAACCAAAGAAAGTCCAGGGCCAGACAGATTCACAGCCAAATTCTACCAGAGGTACAAGGAGGAGCTGGTACCATTCCTTCTGAAATTATTCCAATGAATATAAAAGAGGGAATCCTCCTTAACTCATTATATGAGGCCAGCATCATCCTGATACCAACGTTTGGCAGAGACACAACAAAATAAGAGAATTTTAGACCAATATCTCTGATGAACAGCGATGTGAAAATCCTCAATAAAATATTGGCAAACTGAATCCAGCAGCACATCAAAAACTTATCCTCCACTATCAAGTTGGCTTCATCCCTGAGATGCAAGACTGGTTCAACATATGCAAATCAATAAACATAATCCATCACATAAACAGAACCAATGACAAAATTATCTTAATAGATGCAGAAAAGGACTTCAACAAAATTCCACCACCCTTCGTACTAAAACTCTTAATAAACTAGGTATTGATGGAACATATCTCAAAATAATAAGAGCTGTTTATGACAAACCCATAGCCAATATCATACTGAATGGGTAAAACTGGAAGCATTCCCTTTGAAAACCAGCACAAGACAGGGATGTCCTCTCTCACCACTCCTATTCAACATAGTATTGGAAGTTCTGGCCAGGGCAATCAGGCAGGAGAAAGAAATAAAGGGTATTCAGTTAGGAAAAGAGGAAGTCAAATTGTCCCTCTTTGAAGATGATATGATTGTATATTTAGAAAACCCCATCGTCTCAGCCCCAAATCTCCTTAAGCTGATAAGCAACTT
>NW_016840312.1:0-1195 GCF_001698545.2 Rhinopithecus bieti
TCAGTGTCTGGTTTTTTTCTGTAATCCTGTAAAGGAATCTGATTTCTCCCATTAGCCATTCACAGGACTAAAATTTCACATTAGAATGCTATTCTTTAGAAAGCATCTTCCTAGATTAGGCTGCAAGGAGATTAGGAAGTTACTCTCAGTCACTTATACCCTACAGGGACATTAATTCACCAGAGCTTTGGTGGGGGAGTAGAGGAGCTCATTACAAGCAGGTCTGGATGCTGCACTGAGTGTAAAGGGGCAGAAGGACCCAGGACACAGAGGCCTGGAGATAGCTCCAATCCTGGGGAGGTACTATTATTATCCCCATTTTACAGAGGAGGAAACTCAGACACAGGCAGGTAATGTGATCAAGACCATGCTCCCCGGAGTAGAGGAGCCAGGACCAAAACCCAGGCAGCCTGCCTTGCCATCAGAGCTCTCACCCATAACCTCGTTCTGCTGTTAAGCAGGATTGCCCTGTGGCCGGGAGCACAGACTCTGGATTCACATTCCAGCTGCTCTACCATTTCCAGCTGTGTGGTCTTGAGCAAGTTACTTGTCTGTGTTCAGTGTCCTCTTTAAAGTAGGTGTAGCAGTACCTGCCTCATGGAGTCCCTTAAATGAGTTAATAGCTGTAACATGCTTAGAATGGTGCCATGCGCATCGTCACCAGCCAATACCTATGGGCCATTTCATGCCTCAATCCCAGATGGACATATATCCTTGAAGGGTCTAAAATCCAGGATCTTGAAATGCCTGGTGGTGGGATCCTGAAATCCTCTGGCAACATTCTAACACCTTTAGGGTGCAGAACTGTACCCTGCTTCCCAGGGCTAGAAGGTGTGGGATCACCTGCTCACCCAGTTCAGTCCCACAGTAGGCAAAGGTTTTGTCACAGGCTTGCCTGGGTCGCAGCCCCTGTAACTTCCCCCTCTCCCTCCCTTGCATGCTCCCTCACCCAGATTCACACATGCACTCCAGGCCTTCTGGGCCCAAAGGGAAGGAGAGAGGGTGGGGAGTGGGCACACAGGTCCACTGAAGCACGCTGCCTCCAGCCCTGCTGAACTGGCGGGTCCAGGGAATGGGCCTGGAGCTGAAGGGGTCTTGCCCTCCCTTTAACTTGAAGCCTCAATTTACAGTGATCCAAGAGCTTCCTCTCTCCCTGTGAGCCTGTCTGGATGTTTATGCTCGATGGCATGGGCCC
>NW_016840313.1:0-1099 GCF_001698545.2 Rhinopithecus bieti
ATCGATCACATTTTGCATTGGTTTTAGGCTCTGTAACTACAGGAGTTCTGTTAAGGAACGAAAATGGTGAGCACAGGAATCGTCAGGATACTTTTGATGTCACACTGACTCTTTCACCATCAAAGTAATAGTTTTTCAAAGAGACATGCTACAGGGGCCACCTGGGGCTCTTCATGAGGTGATGATAGTTGAGTAAATGGACCCACTGCCAGGAGGGTGTGTTCAATGGATGCAAGGTAAGGTTGATACCAGAGAGAGGAGAAATCAATGGCCACAGCAATGCAACTTCTAGGAGTTTCCAAGCTAATGGATTTTTCATTTAGCTGGACTGTGAATTTGATACTGTGAAGCATTTACTTTATTTAGATCAGGATTTAAAAGGAACACCTAAAAAGGCCACATAGGATAAAGAGGCTGTGAGATGCCTTCAAAGAGATGAGCATTTCCCAGTGGATATAAATAGATTGTTGTTTTGATACACTTCAAAGGTCATCAGTCAACTGTTCTGCTTCTTTCTCTCACTCTCCTTTCTCTCCATTTATTTCTGAGGTACAGAAGCACACATTAGAAAAAGAAATTAAGTCAACGAGCCAACCCATCCCTAGCTGTAACAATAAAACCAAAATTTAGAATGAAATTATTAGAGGTCTTAAAATTCAAGTTCCACATGCTCAGATACATGCAGGCCCTTTTAATTAAACTAAAATGCACTTGAAGTCCTTCAAAATGCATGGAAATGGTGAACTCAACAGTCTTCTTGCAGCCATAAAAATTTAAGAAATCATATTGCCAACTTTTGCCCTTTCTAAATTTATAGCCAGATAAAGACATTAACTTCAGGTGCTCTGCTTCTCCATTTAAATTTTATATAAAGGATCCATCAAATTACTAATTACTGATAATAATCAGGTTTTACCAGGTTTACAAAGCCAATTTTGAGGTGCTAATAGGCCCTAATGGGGAAATCAGTATTCAGTTAAATAAACAAATCATTAGGTTTGCAGAATAGTTAATATGGACAGAGTGCAAAATGGCTAATTTCGTTAGTGCCCTAAAATATTGCTAAAGTAAACATTATCTGAACACTATGACAGGAGAG
>NW_016840314.1:0-3502 GCF_001698545.2 Rhinopithecus bieti
GCCATTGTTCTTTAAATTGCAGGTCCCAACCCACGGGTAATGAACTCTAGTAGGTAAAAGACCAGAATTAAGAAAAAAAAAAAAAAAAAAAAAAAAAAACTAGCACAGAAAATATCTGAGTATTGGCCATAGTGGGGGTAAGTTCTGTTTTGAGAAACTGTGTGATCATCACTAGGTCATAATATAAATGGTTTTCTCAACTGTGACTCCTGGACAAAAAAAGTGAAAGCAACTGCTATAGACTAAGCTACAGATCCTCAGGATTATACCAAAGGGTGCAGAATTGGTTTGTACATTTGCATTTCCTCAATCAGCTGATACTAAAATTTTTACTACTACTCTGTGTTTACAGGGAGAAGGTAAATAAAAACTTTGGCATTAAAAAATAATCTTAATACTCAGAAAGGGCAGTATAAGAATTTCAATGGCAGATAGTTCTTCCTTACTCTCCTTTTACGTGTGTCTGTTACACTGCAGACCATTACTCCCACCCCTAGTATGTTTTCTCCCTAGATGTGCTAAGGAGACAGATTTGCCACAGTCAAGTGTACCTTGTGTCTTGGGGATTAACTGCCTTGCTACTTCATAGGGTAACTTTTCAGATGTTTTATCACAACCATTTTGATTTCAAAGTCTGTTCCCCTAGGACTAAGATATGTTCCTTATTCCCAGGTTATTTTGGGTGAACTTTACCATCACTGTCATGTTCTAACCACATTTCACTTAGAAGACCGGCCCCTTTAGGATCTGGCCCATACTTACATATCTAATCCTGTTTCTTGACACTCTCCAACATGAACTAAATTGTTTGTACTTGAGATTAGTTTAATAGCATTTATTTGACTGACTACTCTGTGCCAGTCCTTGTGTGAGGTTCTGGGAATATAAAAATGAATGTAACCCTGTTACAGAGGCTGCTGGGATCACGTCTCGGCAATTTTGGCTGAGATCAAGTGCAGAGGTTGCTGGCTGTCTAGCCTGTATCTGTATCCCCCTTCTTAATAACAGAACTCTGATTTTATCAGTAAAGCAATAGATTCATCCCATATAAAACATTTATCAGCCTTCCTTGCTGCTAGGTGTGGCCACATGACTAAGCTTTGGCCAATGGGATATAAGTTGAAGATGTCTGGTAGGACTTACGGAAAAACTCCTTTGGAAAGAGAGACTATTTTCCTCCCGTTTTCTCATTTCCTGCTTAAAATGCAGACGTGATGGCTGCGGCCAGAGCAACCATACTGTGATTCTAAGAACAGACGCCACACTCTAAGGATGGTTGAAGAGAAAGGAAGAGGGAACCTAGGTTCCTGATGACTTCATAGGGCCACATACTTGTCCTGAAATAGTTATCTCCAGGCCTGTATGTGAGAGACTGAACAATTTGCTAAAGCTGCTGAACTAGCAGTGGGACACAATTCCTAAAGATGCTGACTCTTATACTCTTAGTTTATACCATTTATCTTATCTCATGTTGTATCTTCAGCATGCAGGAGTGTCTCGTCAGCAGTAGGTGTTCAATGTCATGACTCCTTTGATTTTTGTGGTTTGAGCACCGTATAGTACAGTGGTTAAAGCACAGGTTCTAGCCATTTATTAATTTTGCAAAGTGGGCAAATTGAGGACTTCTTAGTTATCTCATATATTTTTCTCCATATCATTTGTCATGTTTTCACATCCTACTCAATTTATTTATTTTTTTGTTTGTTGGTTTATAGTCTATCTCTATCCACAAATGTAAGGTCCACAGAGGCAGGAATTGTTTATATCTTTACTTTTTGGAATAGTACTTGGCACAAAGTAAGTGCTCAATAAACATTTTTCAATGAATGAATGAATGTTTAGGTCTGCTATGACAAAAGCCTTTTGGATCTATTTAAGTCTGGACATAAGGTTTCATGTGAGTCAATTCAAGCCTTTCTGGTATACAAGATAAAAGAAAATTCTACTACAGTAATGCAATAATATGTTTCCAACTAATCAGGCAACATCACCCTTGACAAGCATCAGGGGTAGTACTTATGATTCTAAGCAACAGCCTGATTTTTGAGTGGAAATGGTAATGAACCAGTAAGGCATGGAAATAGCATATTTTGCTGTATGAACTCAAATTTACTTACATCATTCAAAGATATTTTCAATCCTTCGATTGGTGAACTTTGTCCTTCAGTTATATTATTGTCTGAAATTCAGGTTCTCTGTTAATTACATTAGCATAGAATATGTCACAGTGATTTCTCAACTACATTAGTATGTAAGTCTCACTACCAAAATTTGAACAGATTCCAGGTAGATAATACTGCTTCTGAAAAGTTTATTTCTGATTTTCACAAAATGTATAATCTTAATTTCCAGATATTTTAGTCAGTAATGTGCTAGCCATTAGTGATAGCCCTGAGTTCCAGACACTGGAAGTTTCTAAGCTTTTTATCAACTCCTGAGATACATCATGGACCAGTAAACTACGGTCCATGGTCTGTTTTTTTTTTTTCAAATACATAGACCTATTTATTAAAAAATCATAAACGCATATAAATGAAAAAATATGCCATGTTTATGGATTGGAAGACTCAAGTTTGTTGGGTGACAGAGTGAGACCCTCAAAAAAATTTACTATAGAGGTATAGTAATCGATATGGTATGGTATTAGCATAATAATTGAAAAAGAAGCCAACAGAACAGAGACCAGACTATACATATATTTTATATATATATGCCCATATATATACATAGTCTATTATTAGTGAAATGGTGTTAAGGCAATTAGTTCAAGGGGGAAAAAGCCTTCCCAATAGATGGTGCTTTTATAATTGGATAAACATATGCAAAATAGAAAAGAAATAAAGAAACCGGACCCCTCCCTTACACTATACACAAAAATAAATTTGATATGAATCATATATCTAAGCCAGTTTTTCTCAACTGTTCTTGCATTATCACCTTCCCTCATTAGGAGCATTTTAAGACATATTCTCTCTCTAATCACTCCCGGCTCCACCACAGCCAAAATAAAGAAAATAGACTGTCTTTAGTTTGGATTCCCACAGAAGTGGACTCTGTGAGACAAGGATTTAAAATACCCGTAGGGAAGTGGAAACCAGACAGGCAGGGGAAGGCAACAGATATAGGCTATATTATCAAGCATGTCATTACCAGTGCCAGTGGGAGCTTACTCCCACTGGGAGTTCTGACAGCAAGTGTAGAGCATGTGCTTCAGCAAAGAAGACATTTATGCAGCCAACAGACACATGAAAAAATGCTCATCATCACTGGCCATCAGAGAAATGCAAATCAAAACCACAATGAGATACCATCTCACACCAGTTAGAATGGCAATCATTAAAAAGTCATGGTTTGTTTTTTTAAAGGGTTGATGCTAAAATGGTTTTGCATTTTTTTTTTTTTTTTTTTTGAGATGTGGTTTTGCTCTTGTCACCCAGGCTGGAGCGCAATTGTGCAATCTTGGCTCACTGCAACCTCCACCTCCTGGGTTCAAGCAATTCTC
>NW_016840315.1:0-1193 GCF_001698545.2 Rhinopithecus bieti
ACTGTCTCTCAGACCACAGTGCAATCAAATTACAAGTCGGGATTAAGAAACTCACTCAAAACTGCACAACTACATGGAAACTGAACAACCTGCTCCTGAATGACTACTGGGTAAATAACGAAATTAAGGCAGAAATAAATAAGTTATTTGAAACCAATGAGAATAAAGACCCAACATACCAGAATCTCTAGAACACATTTAAAGCAGTGTGTAGAGGGAAAGTTATAGCACTAAATGCCCATAGGAAAAAGTGAGAAAGATCTAAAATCAACACCCTAACATCACAATTAAAAGAACTAGAGAAGCAAGAGCAAACAAATTCAAAAGTTAGCAGAAGGCAAGAAATAACTAAGATCAAAACAGAAGTAAAGGAGATAGAGACATGAAAAACCTTCAAAAATTCAATGAATCCAGGAGCTGGTTTTTTGAAAAGATCAGCAAAATAGATAGACTGCTAGCCAGACTAATAAAGAAGAAAACAGAGAAGAATCAAATAGACACAATAAAAAATGGTAAAGGAGTTATCACCACTGATCTCATAGAAATACAAACTACCATCAGAAAATACTATAAACACCTCTATGCAAATAAGCTAGAAAATTTAGAAGAAATGGATAAATTCCTAGACAAATAAGCCCTCCCAAGACTAAACCAGAAAGAAGTCAAATCCCTGAATAGACCAATAACAAGTTCTGAAATTGAGGCAGTAATTAATAGGCTACCAACCAAAAAAAGCCCAGGACCAGATGAATTCACAGCTGAATTCTGCCAGAGGTACAAAAAGGAGCTGGTACCATTCCTTCTAAAACTATTCCAAGCAACAGAAAAAGAGGGACGCCTCCCTAACTCTTTTATGAGGCTACCATCATCCTGATACCAAAACCTAGCAGAGACACAACAAAAAAAGAAAATTTCAGACCAATATCCCTGATGAACATCGATGCAAAAACCCTCAATACCAATACTAGCAAACCAAATCCAGCAGCACATTTAAAAGCTTATCCACCATGATCAAGTCGGCTTCATCCCTGGGATGCAAGGCTGGATCAACATATGCAAATCAATAAATGTAATCCATCACATAAACAGAACCAATGACAAAATCATATGATTATCTCAATAGATGCAGGAAAGGCCTCAATAAAATTCAACATCCCTTCATGCTAAAACTCTCAGTAAACTAGGTATTGACA
>NW_016840316.1:0-1095 GCF_001698545.2 Rhinopithecus bieti
TTTTATGCACTGTCAGCAGCCATCTCAGCTGCATTTGATCAATCTGGGGACAGACTATCTTGGGGCTACAAATACGGCAACCCGTATTCACAGATGATGTATCATGATGATGCCTTGTATGTCTGTTCATAATCATCAGGGCTGAGGAAATGTTGTTTTGTTTTGTTTTCTAAAATCTTTTAAAATTTTATTTCATAGGAATATCATAACATATAAGTCAGTTGAGAAATTTAGTAGTAATCCTGTAACACTAAACACATTAGCTGCTGCCCTCCTTCCCCTCATCTCATAGCATCGAAATCTGTCGCATACAAGCTGGAATTCTGCCTGCAAGTTGGTCCCCACATTTTCTGTATCGCCACCTTATCATAATGAGTCATAACATATTATCGCACGAGGATCAGCCATCTTGACCACCTCACTGTGGCTCAGGAGCTTTCAAGCCCACCAAACCACTCAAGATTTCAGGGCTTTATGCTTTTGAGATCCAGAACCACAGGCATGGTTTGAGGCACTTTCTGCAAACAGTGTACCGCGTCTTTGCCCGCCTTTGCAGGCCTCAATGGACAGACAACTGTAGTCCACAAAGCTGATTCTCTCTGTTCATTTATTCAATTTTCCAAGAGCTCCATCCACCTTCTCTGATGTCTTCCCCAATCACTCCTATCCCTAAGATTCTTCCCATCCCTTCAACTCCTGAAGGTCCCATGGTCAGCATCTCTCACTATCTCCTTTTGTTGCTAAAGTATAGATGCGTAACTAACGAACTCTGTTGTTTTAGAGTGAGGAATCTACTTTAGACTTCTCAGGAGTCCAAGGATATCTGGCGCACAGGAAGTATTAATGCATATTTATAGATGGATCTGAATAATATTTTGAGATAACCATCAAATGGAAAGTAAGTGAAAATAAGATAGAAAATGTGAAAGAGAAAAGACATCATGGTATTAGCTCAAATAAGGACAGGGACCCCATCTTCATCCTTTAAGTGACTTATTCTCTCTGTACTTCAGTTTCTACATCCAAAAAATTGAAATCATAATAGAACCTACTTCATAGGCTGTCATGAGGATCAAAGGAGTTCATATGTGCAAA
>NW_016840317.1:0-2241 GCF_001698545.2 Rhinopithecus bieti
AACCATCCTTGTGAGCAAACTATTACAAGGACAGAAAACCAAACACTGCATGTTCTCACTCATAGATGGGAATTGAACAATGAGACCACGTGGACCCAGGGAGGGGAACATCACACACTAGGGCTTGTTGGGGCTGGGGCTGGGGAGGGATAGCATTAGGAGAAATACCTAATGTAAATGATGACATAATGGGTCCAGGAAACCAACATGGCACATGTATACCTATATATCAAACCTGCACATTGTGCACATGTATCCCAGAACTTAAAGTAGAATTAAAAGAAAAAGTTGTAGGACTTAGATTTTCTGATTTCAAAAATTTCTGCAAATCTAGAATATTCAAGTGATGACTTTCAAGTACTGGTGCTTTGACAGACATACTGATCAGTGAAAGCAGAATTCAGAATCCAGAAATAAATGCTCAAATAAATATTGATTACCAGTTGATTATGAACAAAGATGCAAGGCATTTCCCTGGGGAAATGATAACATTTTTAACAACTGGTCTTGTTCTAATTAGTTTTACACACGCAAAAAGATTAATTTAGAACCATATTTCACACTATACAGAATAATTAAATGGGACTTATGCCTTTATATTTGCAAATATTTCCTAGTAAAATTTTCTAGTAAAATATTTGCAAATATTTTCAGTTGAAAAATCTGTGTATACAATATATGAGGGACATTTATATTTTAATATTAAGGCAAACAATAAGATTAAGAAATAGGCAAAATATTTGAATAGACATTTCACAAAAGAACATAGATCTATGGTTAATACACATATGAAAAGATGCTCAGCATTGTGAGTCATTAGAGATATACAAATTAAAACCACAATGTGATAGTAGTCAACATCCACTAGAATGATTATAAACAAAGGGACAAAAACAAGTATTAGCAAAGATGTAAAGTGATTAAAACTCTCATATATTGCTGTTGGTAACAGAAAATGGTAGAGCCACTTGCAAAGTATTTTGTTCACTGTGTGCAATTCCCCCCACAGCAAAGAACCTGGTAAGACAATACAGGCCTCCTTTTAAATATGAAAGGACTGGACATTTGAATAAAATGTTTAACATTAAATGTAGGTGCTGAAAACAAGGATATAATACTGAAAGGGTCTATGTTGAGAGCTGATGTACTGAAACAAAATTTTAATATTGTCTTCAGGGAGGCAAAGAAGATTTTGAATGCATGAAACGAGAATAGGAAGTTCAGGAATGAATATAGAGAAACACAGTGCAAAACTCCAAAACACATTAAGAAAACTTCATATATTTTTCATGATAAAGTTGGAAATTTGTCTATAAAATAGAGGGAAAAATAGAAAAAAAAAGAAAATAATTTTAGGAGTCCTTAATTTCAAATAATTGTAATTTAATTTGGTGAGGAAATCTTGAAAGACATAACATTTTGAATGATTAAAAATAAACTTATTGGTTGGGTGCAGTAGCTCACACCTGTAATCCCAGCACTTTGGGAGGATGAGGTGGGTGGATCACCTGAGGTCAGGAGCTCAAGAGCAGCCTGGCCAACATGGTGAAATGTCGTCTCTACAAAAATACATTAAAAAAAAAAAAAAAATTAGCCAGGCATGATGACAGGTGCCTGTAATCCCAGCTACTAGGGAGGCTGAAGTAGGAGAATCGCTTGAACCTGGGAAGCAGAGGGTGCAGCAAGCCAAAATCATGCCATTGCACTCCACCCTGTGCGACAAAGTGGGACTCCATCTCAAAAAGAAAATAAATAAAAATAAAATGAATAAATAAATAATAAACGTTTTGATCACTTATTTAAAAAAGAGCCCGCATTGCCAAGACAATCCTAAGTCAAAAGGACAAAGCTGGAGGCGTCACGCTACCTGACTTCAAACTATACTACAAGGCTACAGTAACCAAAACAGCATGGTACTGGTACCAAAACAGAGATATAGACCAATGGAACAGAACAGAGTCCTCAGAAATAATACCGCATATCTACAACATTTATCATTAAAATACTTTATCACTACCTTTCATCCCCAGTATAAGCCATTATTTTCCTGTCTACCAAAAAAATGTACAGATGGGAAACTTTTATTTCTTTTTAAATAATATCCGAAATGTCAAGCATTATTTTTAAAATTCAATATGGTTCTAGAACACATACAAGTTTCTATAATAATTCTAAAACTATTTGTAAACTATTATAGAGGTAGCAATTACTTTCTTTACATCACTATTCATAAAATTAAAC
>NW_016840318.1:0-591 GCF_001698545.2 Rhinopithecus bieti
CGGCTCACCACAACCTCCGCCTCCGGGTTCAAGCAATTCTCCTGCCTCAGCCTCCCGACTGAAGGTTTTAAAGAGCTGGTGAGATAGTGAGGAGTTTCTGGGCTAAAACTGGAAAAGAATGTAAGTCCTAGGTACAGTTTTTGGCCACTTTTGCCCAGGGAAGATTTGCCTATTTCAGAGAAAGCGGTGGTGAGGATGAAGGGTACAATTTTTTTTTTTTTTTTGAGATGGAATTTCGCTCTTGTTGCCCAGGGTGGAGTGCAGTGGCGCAATCTCGGCTCACCGCAACCTCTGCCTCCCGGGTTCAAGCGATTCTCCTGCCTCAGCCTCCCGAGTAGCTGGGATTACAGGCATGGGCCACAACATGGCTAATTTTGTATTTTTAGTAGGGGTGGGGTTTCTCCATGTTGTTGAGACTGGTCTTGAACTCCCGACCTCAGGTGATCTGCCCACCTCAGCCTCCCAAAGTGCTGGGATTACAGGTGTGAGCCACCATGCCCGGCCTGAAGGGTACTTTTGACAAACTCAGAGGCCTCACAGTACAAGGATGTACCTTCATAACCAACCAAGAGAAGAAGGGAACTAGTAAAC
>NW_016840319.1:0-3352 GCF_001698545.2 Rhinopithecus bieti
CGAAATCGAAACTCGCTAGGACCCAGAAGCCAACGAACCACGCGCGAAACCGCTGGGTCCTGCGACAGAGACGCGCAGAGGCGCCGCCACGGGACTGCATTCTGGAGGCCGAGCCGGAACCCGTGCGGCGGCGCTGGGAAGAGACTGTGCCCGTGCAGCTCCCCTGTCACCGGCTCCGAGGAGCGTCGGGCTCCCCCCGCCCAGCCCTGCAGCACCCGTCCGTCCGGCAACGCCAGACTCAGCGCAACTGGGCCACCTGCCACTTTGAATCTCTCAGATCGTGGCCTGAGGGCTGCCGCCACCGAGAAATGGAGGCACAGAGCCGCGAACAAGAGACCACCGCTCGGCGAAATGGCGGTGCCAGGAGCCTGGGAGGGAATGCAGCCAGCGACCTGGTCAAGGACAACATTCGTTTGGGCGCAACCAACGGTGCCGTCACCAAGAAACCGACGACTCTGAGGAAAAGAAGAGAAGTTCGGCCACCGAGAAACTCCGTGCAGCAATTGCTGTGATGGCCGGCTCCGCGCGGGTGGCGAAAGAGTCAGCGGAAACGCTGGGTGCTGTGACCGCGACGCCGGCACTAGAGGGCCTCGGCTGAGAAAGTCCCCAAGGAGAGAAGGAAACCGTGCACAGCACAGCTAGCAGTTGACACAGACAGAAAAGTATCTGCTCTGCTCCCTGGCAGAAAGCGCGGATCAAAACGAACAACTCAGTGGAGGGAATCCCGCGGCCACTGAAGAAGTTACCCGCGTGGCTGTGGGGCCAGAGAAACACCGCAATTTCGACGACAGCCATTGGGATACGACAGAGAAACATTCGCGGCCACAAAAGTACCATCCAGCTCCGCGCAACCAGTGGTTCTGCGATCCAGTAACCACTGCCAGCTGGATTCGAGTAGAAACTTCTGAAAAACTGTCGTCTCATAGCAGCTTTCCTCCCTACGACAGACGGTCGCCTTTAGAGGGCACCTAACGGTGCTTAGTCCAGCCTGGGCCAGCACAAAGCTCAGAGCGGTGCCCGTGCGAAGAAACGCCCGACTTTGTGAAACCAACCTTGTGACCACCGAGTCCACTGGCTTCGCAGGACGCAATGGGCCAAGGCGCGGAGGAGAAACCGCGGGCTCGGTTCACCGATTATGCTGCTGGCGGGTGATGGTGGGGTGGGGCACCGGCAAAGTTGTGAAACCAGCGGCGCTGGGACCCAGCGATCACCTGCCCGTAGCAAATGCCTGTGCAGTTGCAAAAGACAACTTTTGGCGGAGGGAAGGCTGCACTCAGAGAGCATCCGATAACGCTGACAAAGGAGTGGCGTTGGCAGTGAGAAACCGCTGGCGCTGGGAAAGGAACGGTGCAGCGACCGACCAACTGCGCGCTCGGTGCCACCAAAGTGCTACCGGTTCTACCCACTCTGTCCCCCACAGCCTTAGGGAAGTCTGTTGTCCTTTTCTTTTTTCCTCTGTGGCGTACGCTGGTGCAGTGATGTCGTCTTGACTCAGTGCAGCCTCGACTTCCTGGGATCCAGCGATCCTCCCGCCTCAGCCTCTAGAGTAGCCGAGACCACAGGTGAGTGCTAGCACCCTCGTCTAATTCGTGTGTGTGTGTGTGTGTGTGTGTGTGTGTGTGTGTATATAAAAGACCGGGGTCTCGCTATGTTGCCCAGGCTGGTCTCGAACTCCTGAGCTCAAGTGATTCGCCCGCCTGGGACTCCCAAAGTGCTGGGATCACAGGCATTGGCCACCGAGGCCGGCAGGAAGTCTGTACTGTTCTTGCATTCCACCCAGTGCGTTGCGCAGTGGGAGAGTAGTCGGCTTATGCCCCGAGAACCACGCAGATCCTGTTGGTCCCAGGAACAAAGTAAAAACCATTCTGGTTGCCAACAGCTTCCTACGCAGCAAACAGCCATCCAGCCTCCGTGACTGGGCTCTTCCAGGTCACCCCAGGCTCTCTTCCGGGTCCAGAACCCACAGGATCCTACAGGAGGGGCCGACAACTGCTTGCCTTCGACACTTAAAACTCTCGGTCTAAGGTTCCCTAGGAGCTTAAAAGGCACAGCGTTTTCTGACCGCAGCTTCAGGTCTCCCTCGCCTGTCCCGGTACCTCTCCTGCAGGAGGGAACTCTGTGGGAACCGCTCGTTGATTCTGATGGTTAACTCTGTCAGATGTCTTTGATACTGGGCATAGGAGTTGGAAGAGGGCTGGAGAGAAAAATGAACTGCAAGACTCCAGCACAGGAGGTGGGATTGATGGCAGACGTCTGCTTCCTCTCTAAACCCAATAAACATCTCAAATTGTCATCCACTTTCCTATACCCTTGATTTGTGAAATGGATCACTGAGGCTTTCTCTGTCTTTCCGGAAATGCAAACAGCTGAATTTTCAAGAGCTTGAATTCTCTCACACTTTTCAGTCAAGAGTGGGGCTATAAACTCCTTCCTCACAGGAAATAAGGAACTGCCACAGCTTGGAAGAAAACGTATTTTCCCATAAGCTTTCACATTACCCAAAAAAAACACTATACATCCGGATGTAAACCCCCCCCCCCAAGAGATTTACAGACCCTACCAAGAGCGTTCCCACGCAAACGCATCATCTCCCAATCGCATCCTGAAGACACCATGCAACCAATTCCATCCTTTTCTGGACGAACCTGGGCAGAGGACAAGTGCAGAGGAGCCCAGAGAAGGGCCTTGACAAGTCAGGAGACCCAATTTGGGGTCGCAATTCTCACCCACTCCCAAAGTGTTTGCTTTGATCTTCCCCTCCCACCATACTACTTCTTCTGCTACCTGGTTTCTCCCTGTATTTCAGGATCCTCCAATTGCCTTCTGGTCTTACAGACGGGAGAATAAAGGAAAAATGGCATCGTTTCCACCTTAAAAGTTACAAGCACTTCACCAAAAGGAACAGCCTAGGTAGAGCCTTTTTAAAACAAATGCCCGCCCACTGCTTCACCCTCCTCATTTCCACCTCAGCAGAACATTTTAGCAGAAAAGCTGACTCAGAGCAGTAGCTCCCTCCTGTAGTCCCAGCACTCTGGGAGGCTGAGTCGGGAGGATCTCTTTAGCCCAGAAGTTCAAGACCACCTTAAGCACAAAGTAAGACCCTTGCCTCTACAAAAAAAAAAAGAAAGAAAGAAAGAAAAGAAAAGAAAAAAAAATTGAAAAATTAGTCGGATTTGGTCTTGAGTGCCTGTAGTCCCAGCTACTAGGGAAGCTGAAGTGGGAGGATCTCTTGAGCCCTGGAGATTCAGGCTGCAGTTGAAAGAGATCAAATGAAAAAAACTAAAAGATAGAAATGAAGCCCACAGGCAAGCAGCCCGGGCGGCGCCCTGACAGCCCGGGCGGCGCCCTCAGC
>NW_016840320.1:0-2252 GCF_001698545.2 Rhinopithecus bieti
TTGGAGTTGTGGGGTCCTGCTCAGCATCCAGTGATTTAACCAAATTCCCCAAAGAATTCAAGTGCTTTTCTGGGCTCATTTGTTTTGGAAAGGATCCATTGTTTTCTTTTTCCTCCGAAATGTTGACCTTGGCTCTTTCTATGACTTGTATACCCATGACATTCTGGCCATCAGAGTTGAGTAAAACTGGGCTACCAGCTTCCATCTGACAGGTCTCTGGTGGGTGGTGGGAAAGATGATCTTGCTGGACTGACGAGTTGAAGACACACCAGGTTCTGGTAGTCTCCTGCCACCAGGAGAAGGCAGAAACTTGACTGTTTGAGCCGCCAAGGCCTGAGATGGCTGGGACAGAAGCTGCCAAATCCTTACGTGGTGACAAGCTTTGAGGGACGGTGCCCAGTGGAAGTGCCACTGAGTCACAGTGAGATGGAATTATCAGAGTGGAGTCCCGCAGGGGAGGAGCAGGGAAAGCTTTTGGAGGAGACGGACGATCAGGGGTGTGTGGTGGGTGAGGGAAAAGTGCAGGTGGCTCGGGTGAGGGGCTTTCTGGGGGAAGGGAAGGTTCTGGTGGCTGGGAGACACTTAGGGAGGAGACTGAGGTGGTCATTGGGCCTGGTGATGGGGTGGAGGCCAGATGCTGAGGATGCTTGGTTCGAGGATCCGGGGAAGCTAACGGGGAAAACACGGGAGCAGCATCTTCCATAGGCTCATGAGAGGACCGGGAGGATCCATCAGGTGCTCTTTTGCCCACCTCACCTGGGGGGTCTGGACCGGAGAGCTGAACAAAGTCACCTTTGCCAGGATGTGGCCCCAGGAGGCTGCAGGAGACAGGAGGCACAAGCTGCAGCCAGGAGCAGGTAGGGCCAGGGACAGAGTGGGAGCTCGGGTCACCGCCCCTCCACCACCCCACATCCTGACTGCCCAATTCTCCTGCTACCCCTTGCCCCAGGGTTTTACTCCCATCCTCTGTCCCCCTGGTCTCCCCATCCCAGGTCAGCTCCAGGCTGCCTATGGCCCTGGGGTCGCATCCCAGCCCTGGTAGGAAGGATGAAGGGAAGGGGAAGTGCCTCACCTCTGCAGTTGTGAAAACAGGTTCCAAATCTCCTCCAGGCCTCTTGGGCGAGCTCTACAAGCTGGAAATCAGGAGACCGGGTTAGGGCAGTGCAGGAGGGGCCTGGGATCTCACAGGAGGATGAGTGCATGTTTCTTTAGGGAAGACCACGGGGAATTAGACCCTGGAACCCGCACATCTGTGTCCAGAGCCACATGGCCCCGAGGGTAATAGCAAGGCATGGTGGGCAGGGCTTTGTCATTCACAAAGGGCTTCCACACACGGACCCTCCCACCCCCACAGTCCTCACAACTGCCCTGTGGGGAGAAAGGACTGGGGTGGTCTCAAAGAGGAATCAGCCTTAGCAGAGTTGAACAGCTGTTCCCAGGGGCCAGGAGGCCCCCTCACCCCCCTCCCATCCAGGCAGGCATTGTTCTCCCCACTACACACACGCTGCCCCCTGCTGGGTAAGGCCCAGTCCCTGGCCCACCAACGCTTCATTCTGGCATGGAATCTGAGAAGGACCGGGGGTTCTGATTTCCTTCCTATGAGCCCCCCGCCTCAGGCTTCTTCAACTGACTTCTTCAGAGTCAGTTCCCTCTGGGGCAGACGAGATCAAATTAACTGGTGTGCCATCAAATTAACTCTGGTGTGCCATCAAATTAACTCTGGTGTGCCCTGGCAGAACCTTACCTCTCAGACTGTGGTTTTTCATTCTGCCTCTGGGCCTCCCTCTCCGCCTTACTGGACACTGGGAGACAAGATGACGCGGGGAGACAAGAAAGGGAGAGGAGCTAGGACCGGCTCTCAATCTCCGCCCCCAGCCCAGCCCGGGCACCGTGCACTCAGGAACCACATGGCTCTGTCTCGCTCAGGGAGCTCTGTGTGCTTCCTCCCACTCATGTTTAAATGGATGACAAACTGCTTTTCTTCTTAGAAAAACAGGAAGAGGGGGCCGGGCGCGGTGGCTCACGCCTGTAATCCCAGCACTCTGGGAGGCCGAGGCGGGTGGATCACCCGAGGTCAGGAGTTTGAGACCAGCCTGGCCATGGTGAAACCCCGTCTCTACTAAAAATACAAAAATTAGCCCGGCGTGGTGGCGGGTGCCTGTAATCCCCAGCTACTCAGGCGGCTAAGACAGGAGAATAGCTTGAACCCGGGAAGCAGGGGTTGCAGTGAGCCAGTATCGCTCCATTTCACT
>NW_016840321.1:0-1940 GCF_001698545.2 Rhinopithecus bieti
CTGTGCTCCATTTTAGCAGAATTCACTTCCCTCCTATAATCCTACTCTCGTGGTCTTTCACCAGTTTTACAAAGGCAATCGCTGGGCAAAAGAAGGGTATTAGTGTTATGGAGGAACTATTATCATTCTTGCTTCAAAGTTAAGCCATAAACTAAATTCCTCCCATGGTTAACCTGGCCTATGTCCAGGAATGAGTGAGGACAGCCAGCCTGAGACTAGATGCCAGGTGGATTCAGCCATGCTAGTTTGCTGTCACTGTTGTAAACTTTGCACTGACTCACCAGGTTGTCAGTTGTTGGACAGGCCTGTAGTGCCCAAAGCCCATGAGCTCATTTCACCCATTTCACTTGTGACTCCATCCTCAACCTACTATGGAGTTCACATTCTCCAGTCACTTCCTAGAGATTTCTGGTTTCCTTTCAGGCATATAACAAGCTTGAAATTTGTCACTCTGTTTTAACAGTAAGTAAAAAGCTGACCAAACTCAAAAGTCAACAACTCATTAAAATCCCTAAGAGATTAGCCTGGCACAGTGGCTCACGTAATCCCAGCACTTTGGGAGGCTGAGGCGGGCAGATCATGAGATCAGGAGATCGAGACCATCCTGGTTAACACAGTGAAAGCCCGTCTCTACTAAAAATACAAAAAATTAGCCGGGCGTGGTGGCGGGCGACTGTAGAGGCTGAGGCAGGAGAATGGCGTGAACCCGGGAGGCGGAGATTACAGTGAGCCAAGATCGTGCCAGTGTACTCCAGCCTCGGCAACAGAGCGAGACTTCATCTCAGAAAAAAAAAAAAAAAAATGGGTTGTTGGAGAAATGAAGAATGCTTTTGATGCTTACTGGTAGACTGCACACAGCTCAGGAAGGAATCCCTAGCTTGAGGTTGTGTCAATAGAAACTTCCAAAACTGAAACAGGAAAGTTCAAAAAGAGTGGGGGGAAAAAAGTGGAACAACATATTCAACTTCATATTCAATATTTTGTATTGACAATAGCAATTTTTCAATTTTGTAGTTGTGGGACAACTACCAAGGCTGTAACATACATATAATGGGAATCCTGATGGTTTCGGGGACCTGTTGGAGGTGGTCATGTGGCTGCTAGCTGATGGTTTTACGGCCTGTGCTACAAACCATTGTTTCATCATTATGATGCCATTTTCATAAGTTGGGGTTCTTCATGTGGGGGACACATGAGCTATTGGCGTCTCACTTAGACTCTTCCTAATTCACACAAACTTAAACTCTAGTCATATTTCCTGAGGTTAACAGAAAATGAAGAAAGCATTTCAAATACTTGTTTTGGGCTCCTCCAAATTTTTCCTAACTCCGCACAGAAATTAGAAACAGGCAGTTCTTTCTATATTTACTAACATAACACTTATCACTTCTTTTAATTTGACATCATTCCTCTCTTTATGTAATTGACACACTGACCAGTTCTGTCCTTTTAACGGGACTCTCTCTACTTAAGGACTTGCTAATTTCAAATCACCTTTGGCATCTTTCTTTGAGCATAATGTGATCCTGCTGGAATTCACCCCACACCTAAACCTTAATTTGGTATCAAGAGAAATACTACTACCAGCAACTGATCTTAGATGTTTGGACCATCCGTAAAAATTTCCACTTATGACAACCTTTAGTGTTTCCTCCAAATTTGCTGTTGTTGTTGTTACTGGAGTCAGAACATAGCATGAGGTCTAAATTCCTGAGAACTTTTTATGGGAAAATTACAGTATTACAAATTGAGCATCCAAATCCAGAAATCCAAAATCTGAAATGCTCCAAAATCGAACACTTCTGACCACTGATGTGATGCTAAAAAGATGTTCTCACTGGAGCATTTTGGATTTTAAATCTTTCAGATGTGGGATGCTAAACCAGTACATCTACTGCAAATATTCCAAAATTAAAAAGAAGTTAGAAATCCAAAACACT
>NW_016840322.1:0-1194 GCF_001698545.2 Rhinopithecus bieti
GGAATCAAGTTGGAAAACACTCTGCAGGATAAGATCCAGAAGTTCCCCAGCCTAGCAAGGCAGGCCAACATTCAAATTCAGGAAACACAGAGAACACCACAAAGATACTCCTCGAGAAGAGCAACTCCAAGACACATAATTGTCAGATTCACCAAAGTTGAAATGAAGGAAAAAATGTTAAGGGCAGCCAGAAAGAAAGGTTACCCACAAAGGGAAGCCAATCAGACTAACAGCAGATCTCTCAGTAGAAACCCTACAACCCAGCAGAGAGTGAGGGCCAATATTCAACATTCTTAAATAAAAGAATTTTGAACCCAGAATTTCATATCCAGACAAACTAAGCTTCATAAATGAAGGAGAAATAAAATCCTTTACAGACAAGCAAATGCTGAGAGATTTTGTCACCACCAGGCCTGCCTTACAAGAGCTCCTGAAGGAAGCACTAAACATGGAAAGGAACAACTGGTACCAGCCACTGCAAAAACATACCAAATTGTAAAGACCACTGATGCCAGGAAGAAACTGCATCAACTAATGGGTAAAATAACCAGCTCACATCATAATGACAGGATCAAATTCACACATAACAATACTAACCTTGAATGTGAATGGGTTAAATGCTCCAATTAAAAGATGCAGACTGGCAAATTGGATAGAGTCAAGACCCATCAGTGTGCTGTATTCAGGAGACCCATCTCATGTGCAGAGACACACATAGGCTCAAAATAAAGGGGTGGAGGAAGATCTACCAAGCAAATGCAAAGAAAAAAAACAGCAGGGTTGCAATCCTAGTCTTTGATAAAACAGATTTAAATCCACAAAGATCAAGAGAGACAAAGAAGGCCATTACATAACGGTAAAGGGATTAATTCAACAAGACGAGCTAACTATCCTAAATATGTACGCACCCAATACAGGGGCACCCAGATTCATAAAGCAAGTCCTTACAAACCTACAAAGAGACTTTGACTCCCACAGAATAATAATGGGAGACTTTAACACCCCACTGTCAACATTAGATCAATGAGACAGAAGGTTAACAAGGATATCCAGGACTTGAACTCATCTCTGCACCAAGCGGACCTAACAGACATCTACAGAACTCTCCACCCCAAATCAACAGACCATAACATTCTTCTCAGCACATTGCACTTATTCCAAAATAGTTGGAAGTAAAGCACTCCTCAGCATGTA
>NW_016840323.1:0-2640 GCF_001698545.2 Rhinopithecus bieti
AAAATACAAAATTAGTTGGGCGTGGTGGTGTGTGCCTGTAGTCCCAGCTACTCAGGAGGCTGAGGCAGAAGATTCGCTTGAACCCAGGAGGCAGAGGTTGCAGTGAGCCGAGATCAAGTCACTGCACTTCAGCCTGGTGACAGAGCGAGACTCTGTCTCAAAAAACAAAACCAAAAGCAATAATTACATCTAGAGAGTGGAATTGGAGATGTAAAATGAGGGGGGACTTCTACTTTTCTACTTGATACAGTCTTATATTCTTTTAATATTTTTACACAGAGTATGTATTAGCTTCTGGTAAAAGAATAAAAGCTAAGGATTGCTGAAGTTTCACGTGTGACTGTCATTCAATGGACATTTGCTGAAAGGATGAATGCCCCGGGCCACTTGTCTCCTCTGCTTCTCTGCTCTTATCTTTTGCTTGTACTTCCTGACCTTGGTTTGTCACCTGTCTCGGTTTATCCAGGCAGGTGCTCTCAGGCACCCCCAGGGCTCTAGTGGTACGTGACTCCAGGCTGCACACACTGTATCCCTGGGTTGGGGCCACTGCAAGTTGTCACGAGCCCCTCCGCCGCTGCCAGGGGCAGCCCCCACCCAAGGACAGCTGGTTGCTTGACTCTCCCTCTTCTGAAACCCGTTACTGGGCATCAGTGCCTGCCCCTACTGCTCTCCCACGAACACAGGGACTCTGCCCAGCTGCCTTGCGAGGCATGCTGCCCTGTGGATCCCTGCTGCCATCTGGCCATGCTTCGGGATCTGGCCTGCTCTGTTGTGCTTGTATCTGTGGCTGGGAACAGCTGACGCTGGGACAAAAAATTTGGGACGATTGCCCCTGCCCCTGCTTCAGGTTCCCAAGGTGCTGTCAGGACCAGCTGCACGGTGACTCCCATAGCAGCTGAGGCTGGGAAAGGGTCTTAGGGTTTGGCTGGGAAAGGCCCCTAAGCAGCCTTTCATGCAGTCAGTCTCAGGCCAGGCTCCTTTGACGTGTGGGTGGCGCCTCCAAAGGTGGACTCAGACGGGTTTTTCCCAATTTATCTATAAAAAAGCACCAATTAATGATTAATGGCTACTGGCTTTTGATTTTCCATTTTTCTCCAACAAACGTTTTTGGAATCTCTGCCTGTGACCACTTGTTGGCATAAAGATGCCAGCAGACAAATGAACAAGGAGCTGGCAAGAATCAGTGGGAACACTTGGAAGCAGCCACCTGCTTATTTTGACGGTTTAGTTTCCTCCTGTGACCACGTGCTCATGGCTGCAGCTTCAGATTTGGTTTTATAAGTGTCAGTTTAATGAACACTTCTCTGCAAATTAAAGTTAGTGAAGTCAGATGCCAGCTTTCCCCTTCTTTGGGGAAATACCGTAACTCCCATTTGCTGTAGCGCCTAATTGTGGAGGAGTCCTTGTCTAGTTCAAGTCCCGTTTTACAGAAGAGCAAACTGAGGTGGTCCTTCATCGGCACAGAGTGTCCGACTCTTCCCTCCCAGCATCCAGTACCAGGCATGGTGGCTCCTCTGCCCTCTCCTGGGCACCCGTTTCTTCTTTTTGTGGTTTTTCTTTTTTTTTGAGATGGAGTCTCGCTCCATTGCCCAGGCTGGAGTGCAGTGCCTCAAACTCGGGTTACTCAAACCTCCACCTCCCAGGTTCAAGTGATTCCCCTGCCTCAGCCTCCTGAGTAGCTGGGATTACAAGCACGTATCACCACACCCAGCTTAATTTTGAATTTTAGTAGAGACGGGGTTTCCCCATGTTGGCCAGGCTGGTCTCAAACTCCAGACCTCTGGAGATCCACCCATCTTGGCCTCCCAAAGTGCTGGGATTACAGGCGTGAGGCACCAGGCACCCCTTTCTTGTGACGGGTTTCTTGTTCCGGCTGCTTTCACCTACTGCTGCGTGTATCCATGGCTGCTCCTTAATATTGATGCCAGTTATTATTATCACTATTTTCAGAGACAGGGTCTTGCTATGTTGCCCAGGCTTCAGTGCATTGGTGCGACCTTGACTCAATATCGTGTTGGCCTCCCGGGTCCAAGTGACCCTTCCACCCAAGCCTCCCAAGTAGCTGAGACTACAGGCACGCACCACCACGCCTGAGTCATTAAAAATTTTGTAAAGACAGAGTCTCGCTATGTTGCCCAGGCTGGTCTTGAACTCCTGGGCTCAAGCAATCCTCCCTCCATGGCCTCCCAAAGTGCTGCGATTACAGGCATGAGCCATGGCACCTGGCCTATTATTTTAATACATAATGTTAATGCTTATTGTTATAAACAAATGTGTGTTCATTGTTAAAACAAATCGAGTTATTGTGGAAGCTGAAAGGAGACAGCTCTCTGAGTTTACATTTGTAAGACAGAGGGACCAACTCGGCTTTATTTGCCTGGGATGGTCCCAGAGTAAAACAGGAAGTCCTGCATCCTGGAAAACCTCTCAGTGCTGCACAAACCGGGATGGTTGGTCACCCTACAGAATAGCTGGAAGACCCCTGAGGAGGACTAATTTCCAATAATTAATGCTATGGGGTCTCAAAGTATCAGGTTTTGGGCTTTGCAGATAAATCTACCCGTTTACAGCACTGGATGGTGGAGTCTGGGCCACACACAGATACACAAAATAAAATCACCATTTCTATGGAACTCACTC
>NW_016840324.1:0-3921 GCF_001698545.2 Rhinopithecus bieti
GAAGCTTTTCCCGAAGAGCTGTCAACTCATGTGGGCTCAGCTTGGTCTGATTCTCTTCCATGAACCCCTCAATGTCCTTGACAACAACGGCAAATGAGGTGGCATGATTCTGAATGTCATCCTGTAAATCCTTAACACAAGAAAATAGGAATGGCAGAGCCTTCAACTTTCATGCTTCTAAGTCCTCTAATGGTATAAAGACGGAGTGGCTAGGATGACATATAGTCCTGTATATAGTCCCTGACTACAATTTTTTTCAGGTTTAGGCTTAAATCAATGCAAAGAAATTTTATTTCATTTTCTAAGCAAGTATTTAGTGAAGCCAAAAAAGAAGGTTGTCCACAAACATAAGCATGAGAGATTTTTCATTTTGCAATGCATTATCCTCAAAGGGATCATTCTTTCCATAAAGAATTGTTGACAACATGATCTTAGCACAGTTGAGGCCTGATGGGCCTTTATACTCTCTTGGGTATCACTCTTCATCCTTAATGTGGCCTACAGGGTCCTGTGTGATATAGGTCCCACTTACCCCTCCAACTTCAACTTTCCCTAATTTTCCTCTTGTTCTTTGCAGTCCAATTGAACTAGCTTTCTTTCAGCTCTTGAATATGTTGTGCTCAATACCATTCCCACCTCAAGACCAATACATAAGCCTCTGCCTGGTATGTTCTCTTCCTCCTCCTACCTCTTCATGCATTAACCCCTACATATCTTTCATTTCTCAAGTTTAGGTGACAATTCTTCAAGATAATCTTTTCTGAAATTCTACTCTAGATTGGGTCTTTCTGCTATATGTTCTCATATGAGTTTTCCGTCACAGATATAACAGTTAATAATTTTATGTTCATTTTTAAAATAATCTGTAAAATTTCTGTATGCCCTGCTAGACTGTGTGCTTCACAAGGCCAGGGATGATGTCTGTTTACCATTATTGCTAACCCTTAAGCACTAAATATTTGTCGAAGGAATGAAAACATCGCCAGGCATGGTGGCTCATGCCCGTTATCCTAACATTTTGAGAGGCAAAGGCCAAGGTAGGAGGATTGCTTGAGCCCAGAGTTCGAGACCAGCTCTGGCAACATCGTGATACCCCATCTCTACAAAATAAATAAAAAATGAGGACACAGTGGCTCATGACTTTGTCCCAGCCCCTGGGTAGGCTGAGGTGGGAGGATTGCCTGAGCCCAGGAGGTCGAAGCTGCAGTGAACCAAGATAATGCCACTGTACTCCAGCCTGAGCGATAGAGTGAGACTTTGTGTCAAAACTGACGGATTCACACTGACCTTCAAGTCACTTTGGTTCTTCTGCAAAGCAGAGAGATCCTGCCGGGTGGTTCTGCCTTGGTGGCCTGCCAGTGCTCTTTCTGCCTGTCCTACCCAACTGCAAAGATCCTCCAGTTGCTGGTGACAGGTATTTTGTTGTTTCTGCAGGGTCTAATTAAAATGCAAAGGGGTCAAAAAACATTTACTAATTCACATTTTACAAATACAAGAAACTCCCTGAAATGTAAAACAAGAAGGTTATATCTCAAGGATGGAAACGTTGATGGGAGACTAGAATAGGAAAAGACACAGAAGTCATATTCAGAAAGCTCCCCTCATTTGGACAGTCCATTGATCTGGGTCTATGGATTCGATAATAATCAGGATAATTATGAGAATGCTTCTAGTTCAGGTTTTGGTTTGGGGGCTCCTTCACCAGACTGCTGTTATTATCTTGGGAAATAGAGAAGAAACAGCCCAGATGCTTGAAATCCACACGATAATGGTAATGATAATAATTCAGTGGTTCTGATCAATCCCTCCACTAGAACCAGAGACTTGCTACATAATATGCAAAAGTAGAAGAATTGGAGTAGAAAGAAAAATCAAAGACCTGGATAATTCACAAGTTAATTGAGCTTCTTAATAATTGAGCTGACTTTATAAATCAAATATCTCACCAATCCAGAGACTCATTAAATAAAATGATTACATGCCAGGCATGAAGGGCTAGATTTGGCTATTTTGAGAAGGAAAGTGCCCAAGAATAGCAACTGGCTCAGTCCTTTAGGTGTCTACACTAATATCAAAGGAACAGGTCGGGCCCAAGGAGAGAGAGGGAATATGTTTCTGTGCCTGATCCTTTCTCTAGATTTTATCTCAGTTGTATGACATTGAAGCACCTGACTGAGCAATTGAGCATGATGTGTTCTCCTGACCATCCTTCTAAAACCATTTTCCACCAGTTTCTACCTTCTGATGGCGCTTTAGTCACCTGCACTTACAAACAGGTGCCCAACTGGCCCTCTCTCCCCCTCTTTAGGACAAATAGAAGGGCTCTGGAAGAGAACTCCTAAGAGCTCTTCAGCTGTAAAACAGGATCTTCATGGGTTAGGATGGGTGCAGACTGAATCTGAAAAAAGCAAAGCAAACAACACAGAGACATACACACACATTCAGGGGAAATGTTGAGAGAAGCAGAGCATTTCTGACAATAACAAGGTTAATAAGCATTGTGGAATTAATTACATGCTCAGGGAGAATGTTCACATGCAGTTCTATCACCTGCTGCAGCTCAGGCGTCTACCCTGAATCTGGGCTGGGTCTTGTCTTAAGGTGGCTCAGACGAATTTTACTTCATTAATTATCCAAAGGTTATATCATGGTATATAAACTCCCGAATGAGAGCATTGCACATGCTCAGTTTTCGAAGGTAACCTAAGGCTTTCCATTAGTATATCTCAATTTCAATACAGTTGAAAAAATGAGACAGTAAAAGGGGACATACGGCACAAACTACCCTAATTCCCTTAAAGTCTGACTCAAAAGCTCAATTTTTTGCACAATATTTAATAAAGGAGCCCTTGAGACAAATTTTATGGTGATAATGACAACTCTAATATCATCTTGTTATATGCCAACTTACTACTCAAATAGCAGAAATGGCATGAACATCATTCTAGGTATTCTAAGGTTTTAATGTTATTATTAATGCAATTATGTTGAGCTGAGCTTTGCAAGAAGTGAGTTATGATGGAAGATGGTAGGATGGTTAGTTTTTTAATTGTTTGTTTGTTTTAGTATCATGCCTGCTTCTACATACTATTTTCCATGATTGAATAAGCACTGGGCACTACAGTGTGAGGAAAGGTGCAAGAAAATAATGTTAATTTTAAAGAGCCAAAATTAATACAATTCTAATAAAATTTCCTTGTCAGCCACTTAAGGATTGTCAGGGAACCTTACTGTAAATCATTTGAAATAGATTAAATAGAATGAAACTAATTTCAGAACGCTTCTCCTCAAGAGCTCAGAGTATCTAGATGTTCTTACGAGCCCTCAAAACAATGCTAAAGGAGAAAGTAAAGTAGGGAAAGGACTAGATAACATGATTTTCATTTGAAAGTCAGAGACAATGAGATGCAGTGAAGGAAAAGTCTCACTAAAAGAAAACACTTGCATATGTATACACATGTCAACACATACATTCTCTCACACATACATAAAACCAAAGACATGGCAAGAAAAACAGCCAGAACAGGTGCCTCCTGGACTAGAACCATACTGGCCTGCATGACATGAAATTTCAAAACTGGTAAACCCAAGCTCCTGCAATCATGATGCACAGAGTCTGGCCAGAAAACCCAATGACAGAGGACATCCCCACAGACAAACTGAGCCCAGCTGCTGGTTCAGTCTGACCTTCACCAGGGCCTCCTGCTCCATCTGTTGAAGATGGCCCTGCAAGGCATCCACCTGAGCTGCAGTCTGTTCCAAAATTTCCTGGAAGGACCTCTGCAGTTCATTCAGAAGCCTCAGCATCTGTCGATTCTGCTGAGGGGACAAGTCCTGGGCATGTTCCGAGATAAAGAACTGAACATCAAAAGCAAGAGCATCCAGCTGAGATTTCCTTTCAGCCATGGGCTGTTTCAAATC
>NW_016840325.1:0-1609 GCF_001698545.2 Rhinopithecus bieti
TTAGCAAACTGCTCCTTGAAAAGAATGGTGTAACTCTTTGAGGTGAATTCACCTGTCACAAAGCAGATTTTCAGAAGGCTTCTCTCCAGTTTCTCAGAAAACTTCTTTCTAGCTTTTAGATGATGATATTTCCCTTTCCACCATGGGCTTCAAAGCGATCCAAAGTATTCTTTCTCAGATCCCACAAAAACAGTGCTACCAAACTGCCCCATGAAAGGAATGGTGGAACTGTGTGAGATGAATTCACACATCACAAAGCAGTTTCTTAGAAAGCTTCTTTCAAGTATTTATCTGAGGCTATTTCCTTTTCACCATCGGCCTCAATGCCCTCCCGAATATCCCATTGCAGATACCACCAAAATAGTGATAGCAAACTGCTCAATGAAAGAATGGTGTACCTCTGTCAGATGAATTCACACATCACAAAGCAGTTACTCCGAAGGCTTCTCTCCAGTTTTTATCTGAGGATATTTCCTATTTCACCATAGCACTCATTGGGTTCACAATATCCCATTGCAGATTAAAGGAAAACAATGGTAGTAAACTGCTCCAGGAAAAAAACATTGCGACTTTGTTAGATGAATACACACATCCCAAAGCAGTTTCTCAGAAAGCTTCTTTCTAGCTTTTATATGAGGATAGTTCCTTTGTCACCATAGGCTTCAAAGGTATCCAAAATATCCCTTCTCAGATTAAACAGAAACAGTGCTAGTAAACTGCTCCATGAAAAAGTAGTGTAACTCTGTGGGATGAATTCAGCATCACAAAACACTCTCTCAGGAAGATTCTTTCTAGTTTTTTTCTGAGAATATTTCCTTTGTCATCATAGGCTTCAAAGTGATCAGAAATGTCCCTTCTTACATTCCACAAAAACAGTGCTAGCAAACGGCTCCATGAAAGATTGTTGTAACTCTGTGAGATGAATTCACATATCACAAAGCAGTTTCTCAGAAAGCTTCTTTCAAGATTTTATTGGAGGACTTTCCTTTTTCAACATCGGACTTAACGCACTCCAGTGTAAACCATAGCAGATTCCACGAGAATAGTGTTAGCAAACTGCTCAATGAAAGAATTGTGTAACTCTATGAGATGAATATACACATCACAAAGCAGTATCTCAGAAACCTTCTTTCAAGGTTTTATCTGAGGACATTTCCTTTTTCACCATCGACCTCAATGCGCTCACAATATCCCTTTGCAGATTAAACGAAAACAGTGTTAGTAAACTGCTCCATAAAAAGGAAGGTGTAACCCTGTGAGATGAATTCGCATATCACAAAGCAGTTTCTCAGAAAGCTTCCTTCCTGTTTTATATGAAGATATTTCTTATTTAAACTCAGGCCTCCATGCGCACCCATATATCTCTCTGCAGATTTGGCGAAAACAATGTCAGCAAACTTCCAAAAGAAAATAATTATGTAACACTGCGAGATAAATTCACACACCACAGTGTAGTTTCTCAGAATCTTTCTGTCTGGTTTTTATCTGAGGATATTTCCTTTGTCACTATAGGCTTAAAAGCCATCGAAATATTCCTTCTCATACTCCGCAAGAACAGTGCTACCAAATAGCTCCATGAAAGCATGCTATAACTCTGTGAGACGAATTC
>NW_016840326.1:0-1753 GCF_001698545.2 Rhinopithecus bieti
CTGTCAGCTGAGAAGAAGCCTGTGATATCTTTACTTGGTTCCGTAAAAGCCAAAGGAAAACTTTCCAGTACTCCTCAAATTCATGGGCTTAGATTAGCATCATGAAAGGAACTTTGGCCAAACACAACAAGACTCGTGGGGTGAAAAGGGAGGGCCATGCAATGTGCTCACATTGACATGACAGTTTTAAGGTTGAAAGCTCCTCTCCACATTCTTCTAATTCACTGGGATGCTTTGAAGCCCTTCAGCTTACCGAAGGACCGCTTTTCATTTTTCAAGGCAGTGGATACCCCCGCAGCAGCTCTTCACCCCCAGCCTGCCCACCACAAACAGAACCTCTGCCCTCCCTGAGAAACCACTTACATAGGCAGAGTGGGGGTACATCACAGGTGGGAGGGCGGGAGTCTGTTGAAAAGAAACCAGGAAATTCAGTGGGAGAGCGCAGGTGTGCACGAGCACCCACCCACGTGCACCCACGCATTCTAGAGGGGGCTCCACTGTGAGGCTGACCTCGTGAGGCTTTGGCCCTTGGACTCTCCCGTCCACCTCCCTTTTCATGTTAGCCTTCCTGGAACTTCCTGCCGTGTTCCCGGACCCCACCACGGTCACCTGCCCCTCAACCCCTCCACAGGCAGCCCCACTAATTCTAAGCCTCCCGCCTGATTTGCACCAGCAGGAGAACAGCTTAAGCCTGTGATCAGTAGTGACACCCGGGGACCCAGGATGCAGGGCCAGGAACCTCACATCCGGGTGCTGGGGCCACTGCACTCCCCACTTGGTGACAGGTGGACCAGTTTCCCTCCTGGTCTCTAGGGAACCTGCCTCTTCCACCACTGGATAAATCCTGCTTCTTCCAGAATCTCTGCTGTCCCAAGGGCGGCTTTAGCCACATGTCACCTGAGCCAAGGACTCAGCCCCTAGTGTCCCCATCCTCCTTGCTGAACTGCTTTCTTCCCAACTCTAGGGCTCTAGGGAGTTTAGTTCTTGGTGAAGGAGGACACTGTGCAGCTGTGAACTGGCCAGAACTTGTAGACTTACAGAGAACATCTGTCCAGGGGTGCTCTGCACCGTGTGGATGACTGTCTGGATCTGGAAGAAAGAAACCAGGTCTCACCCAGGCTCTCCCGTGTGAGGACCACCAGCTCCCACCAGAGGGCGCCACACGGCAGGCACCTCCAGGGGGTGTCATCAGCCCAATGGCCCCACAGACCCCACAGAGGGTGGGTCCAGGTGTTTCTTCTCTCAAGGGGATGAGGGAGGGGCAAAGGTTAGAACCCTGGAGAAGACAGATGGGGACGCTGGTGGCTCTGGCCCATCTTTCCTCTCAGGGAAACGTCTCTCAGCCTAGCCTCCCTTTGCAGGTGGGAGAAGGGAATGCGGGACACGGTCTTCCGTGGCTGCCCATGGGGTGGCAACTGAGGTTGCTTCATCACGGCCAGCCAACCACATCCAACCCCTACCTCGCCAGGCTGGGCAGACGGTCAAGGGCCTGGCCTCTGCCTGCCCCACTCCCAATGGGAGAGGCCCAATGCCTGGCCCTGCCTCCTCCATGAGCCCAGAAGAAGAGCCAAAATCAAGAGGATCCAAAAGAAAGCAAGAGACTTACAATGGGAGCCGGGTTGGCAGGCCGCACGCCGGGAGGCTGGAGGGGTGAGGAGAGTCAGAACGGTGGTTATCACAGGCACCACAGAACGGGAAGAGACAATGGCAGAACTCCAGGGAGGCTCTTGTGCTCAGAAATGCCTCCCCAGGG
>NW_016840327.1:0-1135 GCF_001698545.2 Rhinopithecus bieti
CTTTGGGGTTGGGAGGTAGAGTATCTCCATTGGTTCCTCTCAAGAGAGAGAAGACTGGGTTTGATAGAGACCTCACTGCTTTCTGTAGCTCCCACAGCCAAGAGCATTACTTCCAGTGCCATATTTCACCCGAAAGGTGAGAAGTGGTATTTGTTGAAGGCCTACTGTGGGTCGATTCCTGGGCTTCAGTGTTTTCCAACGAGGGAAGCAGCCTCAGCTCCTGTGTCACTGGTGAGGCAATGAGGCTCAGAAAGATTAAGCAACTTGCCCAAGCTCGCCCAGGTGGAAGGGATCAAATCCAAAACGGCAGCCAGTTCTGTCTGACTATATCCAGCACACTTTCTATCCTCCCCAGCACCAGGGCCAGGGCCAAAGTTGGGCTGACCTGTGAAAGTTCCCTGGGGCTCAACCAGTCCTGAAGTCAGCGAGGCAGGAGGCAGGTGCCCTGTCTGTACCGTGTTGGGCCATAGGAAGACTGTGGAGACAAAGCGCCCCTCCTCCCAGTCCCCACTGCTTGAGTGGCCACAGGAAGTGCTGCTCGCCTCCTTATCCTGGATCCTGCCCCACCCAGTAGACTGTTCTTGCCCTGGCTGGTATCCCATTCTCCCTGGCTGTGAGAACCACATTCCACATTCATTCATTCAGTGAGCCCCTACTGAGTGCCAGGCACTGTGCAAATGAATAAGCCACGGTCCTAGCCCTCTGGGGCCTCATGGACATAGGGAGATGGGGGTAGAGTGACAGGGACATACACGCAAACACAGTTACAATGGGGTGCTGTGAACTGGCATGGCACAGATATGTACAGACTCCATGGGGACGCGGGGAGAGCGTTCAACAATATTCTGGGCAGGGAGGACTCCCAGAGGAGAGACACTTAGGCAGAGCATGGAAGGGCAATTAGGTGTGTGCTGGGGCAGGCTGGCAGAGGGTGCTTCCGGGACCAGGGACAGCATATGCAAAATCATGGTGGCCCGAGGGCCTCGTGTGAGCTGCAGAGGCTGCATGAGCTTCGTGGGTTGGGGTGAGGCAGGGAGGTTGACTGGGGCCAGACTCGGGAGGAATCTGTATGCCCTGCTGGGGAATTTGGGCTTTATCTGAAGGGCTTGGGGCTTTTAAGATTTTAAGCAGGGAG
>NW_016840328.1:0-640 GCF_001698545.2 Rhinopithecus bieti
TTTATAGTTACTGGTGGTAATAGCTAACAGTTTTAAGAGATAAAAAAAAAAAAAAACCTCTTCGTTCAGGGCCAGGTGCAGTGGCTTATGCCCGTAATTTTCCAGCACTTTGGGAGGCCGAGGTGGGTCGATCACCTGAGGTCAGGAGTTCAACACCAGCCTGGCCAACATGGTGAAACCCCTTCTCTACTAAAAATACAAAAATTAGCCAGCTGTTATGGCACATGCCTGTAATCCCAGCTACTTGGGAAGCTGAGGCAGGAGAATCCCATGAACCCGGGAGGCAGAGGTTCCAGTGAGCAGAGATGGCATCACTGCACTCCAGCCTTGGCGACAGAGCAACACTCCATCTCAAAAAAAAAAAAAAAAAAAAAAAAAAAAACAGTTCAAAGATGGGAGAAAGACAAAATTGTGTTGTCATTTTAATGTCTCTATGAGTTTGACAACTAAAAGGACTTGCATTCCTCAGATGAAACGTTTTTTTGGTTCCCAAATCTCAAGACCTAGATTCAGCATTTGCAGCTGCAGCAGGTGTTACTTGCACATTTGTGGGTATCTTAACAATAAGAGGAGAGGGAAAGTGGAGATTCTCATGTCTACATACCTACTCAACACTCACATGTTACTCTGGGTTTCTGGG
>NW_016840329.1:0-1599 GCF_001698545.2 Rhinopithecus bieti
TTTAAAAAGGAAATATCCTCAGATAAAAGAAGAAAGAAACTTTCTGAGAAACTGTTTGTGATGTGTGAATCCATCTCACAGAGTTGCACCTTTCTGTTTATTGAGCAGGTTGCTAACACTGTTTTCGTGGAATCTGCAATGGGATATTATGAGAGCATTTACTGCTATGGTGAAAAGGGAAATATCCTCAGGTAAATAATGGATAGAAGCCTTCGGAGAAACTGCTTTGTGATGTGTGAATTCATCTCACACAGTTGCACCATTCTTTCATTGAACAGTTTGCTAACACTGTTTTCCCAGAAACTGCAATTTGATGTTTGGGATTGCATTGAGGCCTATGATGAAAAAGGAAATTTCCTTAGATAAAACTAGAAAGAAGTTTTCTGAGAAACTGCTCTGTGTTATGTGAATTCGTCGTACAGAGTTACACCTTTCTTTTCACGGAGCTCTATGGTAGCACTAGTTTTATGGAATCAGAGAAGGTATATTTTGGATAGCTTTGAAGCCCATGGTGATAAAGGGAATATCCTCAGATAAAAGCTAGAAAGAAACTTTCTGAAAAACTTCTTTGTGATGAGTGAGTACATCTCACAGAGTTACACCAATGTTTCCTGGAGCAGTTTGTTAACTCTGTTTTCATGGAATTCACAATATAATATTCTGAAAGTATTGAGTCCTATGGTGAAAAGGAAATATCCTCAGGAAAAAACTGGGAGAAGTATTTTGAGAAACTGCTTTGTGATATGTGAATTCATGTCACAGAGTTACACCTTTCTTTTCATGGAGCAGTTTGTTAGCCCTGTTTTTGCCTCATCTGAGAAGGAATATTTTTGATCACTTTGAAGCATCTGATGACAAAGGAAATGTCCTCAGATAAAAGCTAGAAAGAAGCTTTCTGAAAATCTGCTTTGTGATGTGTGAATTCATCTCACAGAGTTACACTACTCTTTCATGAAGCAGTTTGCTAGCACTGTTTTTGTGGAATCTGAAAAGTGATATTTTGGATTGCATTGAAGACCATGGTGAAAAAAGGACATATACTCAGATGAAAACTAGAAAGATTTCTGAGAAACTGCTTTGTGATGTGTGAATTCATCTCACAGAGTTACATGTTTCTTTTCATTGAGCAGTTTTCTAACAGTGTTTTCACAGAATCTGCAATGGGATATTAGGGAGCGATGTGTAAATTCACAAAGAAGTTTCTCAGAAGGCTTCTCTCCAGTTTTATCTGATGTTATTTCCTTTTTCACAAAAAGCTGAAATGTGCTCCCGAGTATCCCTTTGCAGATTCCACGAAAACAGTGTTAGTAAACACCTCAATGAAGAGAAAGGTGTAACTATGTGAGAGGAATTCACACATCGCAAAGCACTTTCTCAGAGAGCTTCTTTCCTGTTATTATCTCAGGTTGTTTCCTTTGTTACCATAGGCTTTAAAGCGATCCACAGAATATCCCATTGCAGATTCAATACAAATAGTGTTAGCAAACTGCTCAATATAAAGAAAGTTGTAACTCTGTGAGAAGAATTCACACAACACAAACCAGTTTCTCAGTAAGCTTCTTTCTTGTTTTCATCTGAGGATGTTTCCTTTTCACCATA
>NW_016840330.1:0-1196 GCF_001698545.2 Rhinopithecus bieti
GACACTGCTCTTCATCGATGCAAAAATCCTCAATGAAATACTTTAAATCTGGATCTAGCAGCACATCAAAAAGCTTATCCACCATGATCAAGTGGGCTTCATCCCTGGGATGCAAGGCTGGTTCAACATTTCCAAATCAATAAACGTAATCCAGCATATAAACAGAACCAAAGACAAGAACCACATGATTATCTCAATAGATGCAGAAAAGGCCTTTGACAAAATTCAACAGCCCTTCATGCTAAAAAAGCTCAATAAATTCGGTATTGAGGTGTTTTTGTTTTGTTTTGTTTTTGCAGTGTTTTCTTCTCCATGATGCAGGTTGGTGAGCATATGTGTTGGGACCTGGTGAGACAGAGACAGAGAGACGGAGAGAGAGAGAGAGAGAGACAGAGAGAGAGAGAGAAAGACAGAGAGAGAGAGAGAGAGACAGGGAGAGAGAGACACACACACACAGAGAGAGAAAAACAAAGAGAGAGAGAGAGAGAGAACCAGAGAGTCAGAGAGACATAGAGATAGGGAGGTCCCAGGAGTAGCAGAAGCCCTCAACCCCTAAAAGGAAGCCACTAACGGTCTCTGCTCTGCAGTTGCCCTGGTAGCATAGGCCACCCTTCCTCCATTATAACTGATCACAAACTGCTATAATAAAAGCCTGTAACCACAGCATTGCAAAATAGAGATTCTCAAACATACCAGGAGTCACCAAACAACTGAGAAAAAACAGACTAAAGAAATAGAACTGATAGAGAACAGAATACTTAAAAAATATGTGTCATTAATATCCCTGAAAACACTCAAGAGATACCCTATTAATAAAATAAGACCAAGAAATTCTAAGAAAGAAAATATGTCAAAAAGTAAACATGTATTAAGAGTCAAAATACTTTTCAATCAAGAGTAACAAAATAAGCTGGGCACGGTGGCTCACGCCTGTAATCCCAGCACTTTGGGAGGCTGAGGCGGGCGAATCACCTGAGGTCAGGAGTCCGAGAGCAGCCTGGCCAATATGGCGAAACCCTGCCTCTACTAAAAATACAAAAATTAGCCAGGTATGGTGGCAAGTACCTGTAATCCCAGCTATCCAGGAGGCTGAGGCTGGAGAATTGCTTGAACCCGGGAGGTGGAGGTTGCAGTGAGCTGAGATCAAGCCACTGCACTCCAGCCTGGGTGACAGAGCTAGACTTCATCTCAAAAAA
>NW_016840331.1:0-2236 GCF_001698545.2 Rhinopithecus bieti
GGGGAGGATCCCTCACAAATGGTTAAACACCATCTCCTTAAAGTTCCCTCATGATGGTGAGTTCTCGTGAGGGTTTCGGAGCTGTGAGATTGAATGGATACTGGCCTCCTGGGTTTTGGACTTGCACTGGGCCTGTGATCCCATCTGTGTTATTTTCCTGGCAAACCTCTACCCTTTGGATGGAGAAAACTTACCCAATGCCTGTACTGTCATTGTAGCTTGAAAGAAAAGAACTCCCTTTTAAATTCAGCGACTCATAGGCAAAAGGGACTGTAGCCTTTTCTCAGGTGAGATGGTGAACTTTTTACACTTGAGTTAATGCTGAAATGACTTAAGACTTGGTAACTTTTGAGAAGGCATAATTGTATTTTACTCTGTGAGAAGGATACGATATTCGGGGTTCAGGGTCAGAATAACATGGTTGAGCTGTGTGTCCCTACCTGAACTCGTGCGTGATTGTGATCCTGAATGTTGCAGGTGGGGCCTGGTGGGAGGTGATTTATTCATGGATGGGAGAGGGGTGGGGTTGGAAGTAAAAAGAGGTGGGTTAGGTGGGGAGGAGTTGGCTGGCTGTAGGGTGGTGGGTGGTAGGAAGGGAGTAGCCTGCTGCAGAGGCAGAGGCTCATGGAAAACCTCTACCAGGGCAGTGTACCTGTGGCTTTGAAGGCTTTAGCCCCATGGCTGCTCTCATGGGCTGGGCTGGTGTTGAGTGCCTGTAGCTTTTCCATACTGTTGGTAGGTCTATGACTCTGGGGTATGAAGGATGGTGGTATCCTGAGTGGGGCTCCAAGCCCATATTTTCCTTCTGTGCTGCCCTAGTAGAGGTTTTCCAAGAGGCTCTGCCCGTGCCTCAGTCTTCTGCTTGGAAAGGGTGGGTGGTGGATATGGGGTGGTGGAAGGATCCTTCACCAATAGTTAAGCACCATGTTCTTGATGCTGATCTCCTGATAGTGAGCTTTCATGAGATCTAGCTGTATAACAGGATATGGCACCTCTTTCCTCTCTCGTCTTGCCTCTACTCCTGCCATATGAAATATCTCATTGCCGTTGGCCTTCTGGTATGATTGGGAGGGTTCCTGAGTCCTCCTAGAAGCAGAAACCACTGTGCTTTTTTTTACAGCCTGAAGAACTGTTAGTCAATTAAGCCTCTTTTCTCTATGTACATATGGAAAATTAATGTTGTGCAGTGAAGTTATGAAATGCCTTCTAGGCCTTTCCCCAATCTCTTGGCTACCAGCACTGGACTTTTAACTGCAAATATTGGAGGCCTTCTTGATGTTTCCCCTGATAATGGACTTTTCTTCTTTTACCACATCGCCAGGCTGTGACAAAGATAGCTGACAATGTAGAAGCAGGTTCCAAATTGGGTAATGGCCAGAGATTAGAGTTTGGAGAGCTTGGAAGAAGACAGGAACATGAGGGATGGTTTGGACCATTGCAGAGAATTGTTAAAGAGTTGTGATCCAAAGCCTGACAGAAGGATGGACAGTGAAGGCCAGGCTTAGAAGGTCTCAGATGAAAATGAGCAACTTACTGGGAACAGGGGCCAAGATTTTTTCATTTTGTTTTGTTTTGTTTTTTGTTTTTTGCCTTAGCAAAGTAATCAGCTTCACAGTGACCCTGCCCGGGAGATCTGTAAAACTTTGAACTTGAGGGTGTTGTATCTGGTGGAATGAAATTCTAAGCAGCAAAGCTCAAGAGTTGTTTTGCCTATGTCGAACACCCTGTGTTCTTATGTGTGATCAAAGAAATGACCATAGTTGGAACTTATATTTAAATGAGAAGCAGTGCTTAAACCTTTGGAAAATTTGCAACTTGGACAAGTGGTCATAAAGAAAAGATGATTTTCAGGGGAAAATCTAGAAGGTTTTGCATATTTGCATAAAAGGAGCCTAGTACTAATAATTCAAGACAATGGGGAAAAGGCCTTGAAGGCATTTCACAGACCTTTGTAGCAGCTGTTACTGCCACTGGCCCTGGGGCTTAGGAGAAAAGAATGGTTTCCTGGGCTAGCCCCATGGCCCCACTGCTGTGTGCAGCCTCAGGACACTGCTGCCTTTATCCCTGCAGGTCCAGCCCCAGCCACGGTTGAAAGATGCACAGGTACAGCTTGTGTCACTGCTTCAGGGGTGCAAGCTCCAAGCCTTGGTGGCTTCCACATAATGTTAAGCCAGCAGGTGCACACAGAACAAGAGTAGAGGCTTCAGAGCCTTCGTCTAGGCTCCAGAGGATGTAA
>NW_016840332.1:0-1196 GCF_001698545.2 Rhinopithecus bieti
CCATGTGTGAATGCAACTCACGATGTACACGATTCTCTTCAGTGATCAGTTTGTTAACACAGTTTTCTGGAAATCTGCAATTAGATTCTTCACAGTGCAAGGAACGTTAAGGTGACAAACGGAATATCCTCAGATGAAAACTAGAGAGAAGTTTTCTTAGAAACTTTTTGGTGACGTGTGAATTCATCTCATAGAGTTACACTGGCTTCGTGGAGCAGAACATTAACACTGTCTTTGAGGAAACTGAGAAAGGCTTCTTTGGATAGCATTGAGGCCTACGCGGATAAAGGAAATTTCATCCTTTGAAAACGTGAAATAAACGTTCCGAGAAACTTCCTTCTGATCTGTGAGTTCATCTCACAGACTACTAACTTAGATTTCAGGAAACAGTTTGCTAACACACTTTTTGTGGAATATGGCAGCCCAAAGGGGCCCATGATGAAAAAGGAAATATCCTCACATGATAACTGGAGGGAAGCTTTCTGAGAGATTGCCTTCTGATGTGTGACTTCATCACACAGAATTCCACCCTTCCCTTCTTGGAACAGTTTGCTACCACTGTTGTCATGTATTCTGCAAAGTGATATTTGGGAGCTCATTGAGGGCTACGGTGAAAAAGGAAATATCCTCAGATCGAAACTGGTAAGAAACCTTCTGAGAAACTGCATTGCCATGTGTGAATGCTACTCACAGAGTTACACATTTCTCTTCAGTCATCAGTTTGCTAACTAAGTTTTCTTGAAATCTCCAAAGGGATACCTCTTAGCGCAATGAAGCTTACGGTGACAAAGGAAATATCCTCAGATGAAAACTAGAAAGAAGCTTTCTTAGAAATTTCTTGGTGATGTGTGAATTCATCTCACAGAGTTACACTTATGATTCCTTGAGTAGTCCATTAACACTGTCTCTGAGGAAACTGAGAAGGGCTTCTTTGGATCGCATTGAGGCCTACACTGATAAAGGAAATTTCATCAGTTCAAAACGTGAAAGAAGCTTTCTGAGAAACTTCTTTCTGATCTGTGAGTTCATCTCACAGACTTATAACTTAGGCCTCAGGAAGCAATTTGCTAACACTCTTCTCGTGGAATCTGCAAAGGGATATTTGGGACCACATAGGGGCCCATGGTGAAAAAGGAAATATCGTCACATAATAACTAGAAAGAAGCTTTCAGAGAGATTGCTTTCTGATGCGTGAC
>NW_016840333.1:0-1936 GCF_001698545.2 Rhinopithecus bieti
CTCTTTTTTTTTTTTTGAGACGGAGTCTCGCTCTGTCGCCCAGGCTGGATTGTAGTGGCATCGTCTCGGCTCACTGCAAGCTCCACCTCCTGGGTTCAAGCCATTCTCCTGCCTCAGTCTCCCGAGTAGCTGGGACTACAGGCGCCCGCCACCACGTCCGGCTAATTTTTTGTGTTTTTAGTAGAGACAGGGTTTCACCGTGTTGGCCAGGATGGTCTCGATCTCCTGACCTCGTGATCCGCCAGCCTCGGCCTCCCAAAGTGCTGGGATTACAGGCGTGAGCCACTGCGCCCCGCCAGATTACAACATTTAATATTGTTAAGTGGCAATACTTTCCAAAGCAATTTGCAGGTTCAATGCAATCCCTATTTAAATTCTAAAGATGTTTTTTGCAGAAATCGAAAAATGTATCCTAACATTTATAAGAAGTCTTAAAAGAAGTCCAAGTAGCCTGAACAATCTGGAATAAGAAGAATAAAGTTGGACTCATGCTTCCCGATTTCAAAACTTACTTTAAGGTTATAGCAATCAAAACAGCATAGTACACAGTGTGGCATAAAGACAGATATATATGTAATGCCAGCACTTTGGGAGGCCAAGGCAGGCAAATCACTTGAGGTCGGGAGTTTGAGACCAGCCTGGTCAACATGGTGAAACCCCGTCTCTACTAAAAATATAAAAATTAGCTGGGCATGGTGACACGTGCCTCTAGTCTCAGCTACTTGGGAGGCTGAGGCAGAAGAACCACTTGAACCCAGGAAGTGGAGGTTGCAGTGAGCCAAGATCGTGCCACTGCATTCCAGCCTGGGTGACAGAGTGAGACTATGTCTTAAAAAAAAAAAGGAAGACAGATATCAGACATATAAATCAAAAAATAGAACAAAGAGCCCACAAATAAATCCTTGTACATACATTCAAATGATTTTCAACCAGGGTGCCAAGACCATGTGAAAGGTCAATCTTTTCAACAAATGGTGTTGGGAAAGGTGGGTACAGTGTATCCACATGTAAAGAGTGATATTGGGCCCTTATTTATACTATATACATAAACTAACTCAAACTGAATCAAAGGCCTAAACATAAGACTTAAAACTATAAAGGTCTTAGAAGAAAGAATAAAAGAAAAGTTTTGTGATTTGGGTTTAGCAATGATTTCTTGGATCAAAGACACCAAAAGCACAGGCAATAAAAGAATAACAGATTTCATCAAAGTAAAAATATTTTGTGCATCAAAGGACACTATCAATAGATTGAAAAGGCAACTCATGGATTGCAAGAAAATATTTGCAGATCATACATACTGATACAAGATTAATACCGAGACTATATAAAGAACTGCCAAAACTTGACAACAAAAGATACAAACAAGATGATTCAAAAATGGGCAAAAGATTTGAATAGATGTTTCTTCAAAGAACATACATAAATGCACAAGATGCTCCACGTCCCTAATCATTAGGGAAATTTAATTCAAAACCACAATAAGATACCATTTCATATCCATTATAATGTATATTATCCAAAAAAAAAAGCCACAAGTGTTAATGAGGATGTGGAGAAATTGGAACACTTGTGCATTGCTGGTGGGAAATACCTGTTCATGCCTTTAGCCCATTTTCTAATTGGATTGTTTTTTCTTGTTGTTGTTGTTGACTTTGGAAAACTTCAAGAATATTCTAGATATGAGCTCCTTGTCAGATATGGTTTATCAAGTGTGATTTGCAGTTTTCTCCCAGTTTTTACCTTGTCTTTTTATTAACAGGCTCTTATGCAGGGCAAAAGTTTTAAATTTTGATAACATCCAAATAATAAATTCTTTGATTGTGTGTGTGTGTGGTGTTTTTTTTGGTGTCATGTCTAATAATTATTCATCAAGTCCTACGTCCTGAAGAATTTCTCATTAAATTTCATATTTTTACATTGAGATCTATGATCC
>NW_016840334.1:0-2304 GCF_001698545.2 Rhinopithecus bieti
TTTGAGACCACTCTGGGTAACATGGTGAAACCCCGTCTCTATTGAAAATACAAAAAAATTTAGCCAGGCACGATGGTGTGTGCCTGTAATCCCAGCTACTTGGGAGGCTGATGCAGGGGAATGGAGGTTGCAGTGAGCCGAGATCGCACCACTGCACTCCAGCTTCAGTGACAGAGCGAGACTCCGTCTCAAAAAAAAAAAAAAAAAAAAAAAGTTTGCCAACCCATGCTCTAAATAACCAATCAAAAATTCTCCTGAGTTTAGCCACGGTGGAAAGCACTGCAGCGATTTCACAGGAACTTAGAAATACCATCTGACCTAGCAATCCCATTATTGGGTATACATCCAAAGGAATATAAATCATTCTATCATAAAGACACATGTACGTGTATGTTCCGTATAGCACTATTCACAATAGCAAAGATATGGAATCAACCTAAATGCCCATCAATGGTAGACTGGATAAAGAAAATGTGGACACCACATTTTATGGAATACTATCCAGCCATACAAAAGAATGCGATCATATCCTTTAAAGCAATATGGATGGAGCTGGAGGCCATTATCCTAAGCAAACTAACACAGGAACAGAAAGCCAAATATAGCATGTTCTCACTTATAAGTGGAAGCTAAACAAGAATACATGGATACTAGGAGGTGAACAGCAGATACTGGGGCCTACTTGAGAGTGAGGTGGTGGGAGGAGAGACAGGATCAGAAAAAATACCTATTGGGTACTGTGCTTATTACCCAGGTGATAAAATTATCTGGACATCAAATCCCCATGACATGCAGTTTACCTACATAACAAACCTGTACATGTACAAACAACAACAAAAGATCTCCTGAAACTGGTATGTGTGTGTGTGTATGTAGGATTGGATCTCGATCAAAAGAGAAACAAAGGATGGATCCTAGATGCTCATTTAGAAAGAGAAGATGAGACTGATAATAACAGGTCATTCTGTAGATGGTATCTCAGAGAACAGCTGAAGGGAGAAATGATCATAATCACTGAAGCTCCGGGGATATGATCTATTTTTTTTTTTTTTTAACGGAGTTTCATTCTTGTTGCCCAGGCTAAAGTGCAATGGTGTGATCTCGGCTCACTGCAACCTCCGCTTCCTGGGTTCAAGCGATTCTCCTGCCTCAGCCTCCCAAGTAGCTGGGATTACAGGCACCTGCCACCCCGCCCGCCTAATTTTTTTGAATTTTAGTAGAGACGGGGTTTCACCATGTTGGCCAGGCTGGTCTTGAACTCCTGACCTCAGGTGATCCACCTGCCTTGGCCTCCCAAAGTGCTGGTATTACAGGTGTGAACTGCCACACCCAGCCAGGGATATGATAATTTAAAACCTAAACATAGCTGACTTTCTTGGAAATTTATCTTTCTAAGAAAGATAAATGGCCAGGTGCAGTGGCTCACACCTGTAATTCCAGCACTTTGGGAGGCCGAGGTGGGCAGATCACCTGAGGTCCGGAGTTTGAGACCAGCCTGGCCAACATGATGAAATCCCATCTCCACTAAAAGTACAAAATGAGCCAGGCGTGGAGGTAGGTACCTATAGTCCCAGCTACTCAGGAGGCTGAGGCAAGAGAATCACTTGAACCCGAGAGGCGGCGGTTAGAGTGAGCTGGGAACGTGCCACTGCACTCCAGCTTGGGCGACACAGCAAGACTCCATCTCAAAAAAGAAAGATAAATATGGATACTGGTTTGCCTAGCAGGAAAATAAAATTGATACAACTCAAAGGACAAAGAAAACATGCTTGAGAATGGGTGGAGAGTTTACCTCATATTGTTGGAGACAGCGGTTCAGGTTGTCAACATCTGTTTCACTGTTAGATGCCTTGCTGTTCAGAATAAGAATGATATTGCCAACCCAGGCTCTCATATCTTGAAGTCTGCCTTCTAGTTGTGTGTGCTGATTTAACACTTTAGTCTAAGAAATAAATGGCAAATCACATTATGAAAATCTCCCAGCCACCCAGACTTTGTGAGCTTTTATGAATAAAAGCAAAATGCTACCTTTTCTATTTCCACAGCATTCTGGAAGTGGAGTAACCTGGAATTCCAAGTGTCACTCACAGAACTGAGAGACTTCTGAAGATTCTTGGCATCTTTCTCTAGAGCCTTCAACAGTGGAGCAGGAACTTCTTGAGGTTGGCTGATGATAATTTGATTCACACACTCTAATTCCTGACTGACCAAGGTGGTCAGATCCTTTAACTCCCTGTCTAATACCTGAGGGAATAAAGTGGAGTTACCTATAAAAGCAAGACTAGTTTGAAACCCTCTGGGAAT
>NW_016840335.1:0-4099 GCF_001698545.2 Rhinopithecus bieti
TCCCCTGGTCTCTGAATCAGTTTCAGGTCTGAAGATACAAGAGTCAGTGAAAGAGGTGAAATGGTTGATTGCTCTCCCGTGAAGTTTGTAGAAATCTGTGAGTTGACTGGAACCCTGCGAGGAAAATTCCCCTGTAGAGTAAAGCTTGGTTGGCATCTTATGTGTTTATATCATGTCTGCTAATTCTAGACAGTGTGTGGAAAATATAATTAAAAGAAAAATTTTCTCCAGCCCCAGAAAATTACAAAATGATAGAACAGAAAGAAAACTGTTTTATTAAACAATTTAACCTGAATGTGACACACATCATAGTCAATCTGCTTAAGAGACTGCCAAGACAGAAAGACAGTCACCACAGTTAGTCCACAAGTAGAAAAATTTACAGCACCATGGCATACGTAGTTCATCCTAAATTCACCTGGCAACTGGCAAGGCCATAGGTATATGGTTATTGGTTATATTCAATGACAAAATAAACTTTTCTCATCTTCATAACAGGAGGTAATTCTGCAACATGAAGCCAGGTGCCTGCTGAAGGTAGGCTCCCACTCTCCTACAGAAATGGTTGAATAGGGTGTTATCTTTTTGCCTATTAATATTTTAAAGCAGGCCGGGCACAGTGGCTCACGCCTGTAATCCCAGCACTTTGGGAGGCCAAGGTGGGCAGTTCACGAGGTCAGGAGATCAAGACCATCCTGGCTAACACAGTGAAACCCTGTCTCTACTAAAAAAAATACAAAAAAATTAGCTGGGCATGGTGGCAGGTGCCTATAGTCCCAGCTACTTGGGAGGCTGAGGCAGGAGAATGGCGTGAACCTGGGAGGTGGAGTTTGCAGTGAGCTGAGATCGCACCACTGCACTCCAGCCTGGGCGACACAGTGAGACTCCTCAAAAAAAAAACAAAAAACAAAAACAAGAAATTTAAAAGCCATGGCTCTAACTGCTTTAGCACTGGGCTAGAGCACCCTGCTTGCCCTATCCTGATGGCCAGTGTCCTCTCTTGACTCCTACCATCAGCCATTGACACATAGGCCACAACACAAAGCTCACAGCTGGCAGCTCATATCTTACATGAACGCCAATTGCCACAGCAGCACTCCAGTGTCACATCAGACAGTGAAGCCTGAGCTGCAGGAGGAGAGTCTGCAGGCCTCCTGGGTGAAACTGCATCTTCACAATAATGAGAATGGGAGCAGTGTTTCAGCCTCAGTTTCTATTTATAATGGTGACATGAAAAAAATACTGCTGATTTCCAGCATGAGTCGGGATAGAGATAGGTCTAAGAGTTCTCCCTGTGACAGCCCACCTCATTCACAGATACCATGGGATGTTAATAGGGCTTCTGAACAGAAACCCAAAGGATTCGAGCAAAAAACAGCTCTCCATCTGAGCAAGATTATAGTGAGAGAAAATAAAAAGTTAAAAGCATCTTTAAAAACAAAACTCAGATTAGATATACTATTGATCAAGTCCACCAGAAAATATTCCCCTAAAAAAAAATTTATCTGTAAATACCCAAAGTGCACAACTATTCTCAGCATGAGAACCATGAGCATTATAAAGACACAGGACAGGACAGGCGCAGTGGCTCACGCCTGTAATCCCAGCACTTTGGAAGGCTAAGGCAGGTGGATCACCTGAGGTTAGGAGTTTGAGACTAGTCTGACCAACATGGTGAAACCCTGCCTCTACTAAAAACACAAAATTAGCCAGGCATGGTGGCTCATGCCTGTTATCCTAGTTTCTTGGGAGGCTTAGACAGGAGAACCACTTGAACCCAGGAGGCGGAGGTTGCAGTGAGCCCAGATCATGCCGTTGCACTCCAGCCTGGGAAACGAGTGAAACTCCGTCTCAAAAAAAAAGAAAAAAGAAAATATTAAAAACAATTGCAACAAAAGCAAAAAATTGACAAATGAGACCTAACTAAACCAAAGAGCTTCTTCACATCAAAGGAAACTATCAACAGAGTAAACAACCTACAGAATAGAATAATGTATTTGCAAACTATGCTGCTGACAAACATCTAATATCCGTAATTCATAAAATTCTTAAATTTACAAGGAAAAACAAACAACTTTATTAAAAAGGAAGCCAAGAAGATGAACAGATGCCTTTCAAAAGAAGGTATACGGGTGGCTAACAAGCATATAAAAAAAATTACTCATCATTAATCATTAGAGAAATGCAAAGAAAATACACAATGAGATACCATCTCACACAAGCCAGAATGGCTATTATTAAAACATCAAAAAATTACAGATGCAGGGCTGGGTGCACTGACTTTTGCCTGTAATCCTAGCACTTTGAGAGGCTGAGGTGGTGGATCACTTGAGGCCAGGAGTTCGAGACCAGCCTGGTCAACATGGTAAAACCCCATCTCTACTAAAAATAGAAAATATTAGCCGTGCATGGTGGCAAATGCCTATAATCCCAGCTATTCAGGAGGCTGAGACATGAGAATCGCTTGAACCCGGGAAGCAGGACGTGGAGGTTGCAATGAGCTGAGATTGCGAGATTGTGCCACTGCACTCCAGCCTGGGCAACAGAGTGAGACTCTGTCTCAAAAAAAAAAACAGATCCTGGCAAGGTGGTGGGAGTGTAAATTAGTTCAACCATTGTGAAAAGCAGTTTGGTGATTCCTCAGAGAACTAAAAACAGAAATAGCATTTGACCCAGCAACCTCATAATTCGGTGTATGCCTCAAGAAATATAAGTTATTCTGCCATAAAAGCACATGCACACTCGTGATCACTGCAGAACTATTCACAGTAGCAAAGACATGAAATCAACCTGAATCCTATCAATGGTAAACTGGATAAAGAAAATATAATACAGAGAAGGGCAGTGGCTCATGCCTGTAATCGCAGCAATTTAAGAGGCTCAAGACTGCCTGAGTTCAAGAGTTTGTGAACAGCCAAGGCAACATGGAGAAACCCCATTTCTACAAAGTATACTAAAGGAAAATCAGCTGGGTGTGGTGGTGTGCACCTGTAGTCCCAGCTACATAAGGGGCTGAGGTAGGAGGATTGCTTGGACCCAGGATGTTGAGGCTGAAGTGAGCCAAGATCGCACCATTACCCTCCAGCCTACATGACAGAGTAAGACCCTGCCTCCCCTTAAAATAAAATGAGAAGGCCGGCCGTGGTGGCTCATGCCTGTAATCCCAGCACTTTGGGAGGCCAAGGAGGGCAGGTCATCTAAGGTCAGGAATTTGAGACCAGCCTGGCCAACAGAGAGAAATTCCATCTCTATTAAAAGTACAAAATTAGCTGGGCATAGTGGTGCATGCCTGTAAGGCCAGCTACTCAGGAGACTGAGGCAAGAGAATCACTTGAACCCGGGAGGCAGAGGTTGCAGTGAGCAGAGATCACGCCATTGCACTCCAGCCTGGGCAACAAGAGTGAAACTCCATCTCAAATAATAATAAAACAGGAAGAAAATAAAATAGAATATTTATATAAAAAGAAAAATATAGTATATAAATATCATGGACTACTGTATGGCCATAAAAAAGAACAAGATCATGTTTTTTGCAGCAACATGGATGGAACTGTAGTCCATTATCCTTAGAAAACTAATGCTGAAAGAGAAAAGCAAACAAATGTTCTTTTTCTTTTTTTCTTGAGACAGAGTCTAGCTCTGTCACCCGGGCTGGAGTGCAGTGGCTTGATCTCGGCTTATCACAACCTCTGCCTCCCGGGTTCAAGTGATTCTCCTGCCTCAGCCTCCTGAGTTGGGATTACAGGCATGTGCCACCACGCCTAGCTAATTTGTGTATTTTTAGTAGAGACGGGGTTTCACCATGTTGGTCAGGCTGGTCTCAAACTCCTGACCTCGTGATCCACTCGCCTCAGCCTTCCAAAGTGCTGGGATTACAAGTGGGAGCCACTGTGCCCAGCTGAATGTTCTCATTTCTAAGTAAGAGCTAAATAATAAGAACACATGGACACAAACGGGAAAACAACAGACACCGAAGCCTACTTGAGGGTGGAGGGTGAGAGAGCAAAGATTTAAAAAAAAAAAAAGTTTGGTGTTATGTTTAGTACCTCTGTGACAAAATAATTTACATTGAAGTTTCATGACACAACTTTACCTATAC
>NW_016840336.1:0-524 GCF_001698545.2 Rhinopithecus bieti
GAATTTAGCAAGGTGGCACGATTCAAGATCAACCTACAAAAATCAGCCAGGCGCACTGGCACATGCCTAAAGTCCCAGCTACTTGGGTGGCTGAGGCATGAGAATCCCTTGAGCTCAGGAGTTTGAGACCAACCTGGGCAACATAGTGAGACCCATCTCTAAACAAACAAACAAAAAATCAATTGTATTTCTAGATACTAGCAACAAACAACCTAAAAATGAAAATTAGCCAGGCGATGGTGGCCAACAAGAGCAAAACTCCATCTCAAAAAAGAAAAAAAAATTAAAAATATTTTAAAAACCAAATGCTTAAGAAAAAGTCTAATGTAAGATATGCAAGTCTTATGCAAGGGAAGCTACAAAACATTGCTGAGCAAAAAATTTAATACCTAAATGACAAGACCTAATATGTTCATGGATTAGCTGACTCAATACTATTAAAATGTTCATTCTAAATTGACCTATAGACTCAACAAAACCCCATATCAAGATTCTAGCAGTTATTTATTTATTTATTTATTTAA
>NW_016840337.1:0-1098 GCF_001698545.2 Rhinopithecus bieti
CCCACGGGCCTCAGGGCGTGCTGTCAACTGAAAGTTCACTGACGTTTCTGAGCCCTCTGCCTCCCTCCTCCTTTGAAAGACAGGTCCTTGTCTTCTGGAAGAGGTGCTGTGGCATTTCCTCTGCACACCCAGTCTCGTTCCTGAGAAGGAGACCCCCTCTGCTCCTGGGTGGACTGACCCCCTGAGACTTTTGGCCCGCTGCTAGATCCCAGACGTTCTTTGATTTTCCCTGGCATTCACTGAAAGGTCACCTGTGCCCCTTTTCCACCGGGTACATGGCAGCACACCGTTGTTTGACAATCGTCCTGTGTGCCCCCCGTGACACACGCTTACACCATCTGTTCCAGGGCACGCCAGTGCCACGCATTGGCTCCACCTCGGATTCGCCCCTGGACCTGTTGACAGGTGTCCTGGAAAGCGGGATCAGCTTGAAGGAGCCCCAGGCCCTTGAGAAGCGTGTTAGGTCACCGCTCTTTGAAAGGAGTGAGGCAGAGGGCTCTAGTGTCAGTGAACTTTCAGCTGACTCCAGACCTTGAGGCCCATGGGATCGTTCAGGGCTGCAGCCAGGCCCTGCCTGCCTCAGTCGATGTGATGTGCTCAGCCAATCCATTCTCCCCCGTAGGGGTCCAGAATCGGATCCGATGGGGGGTCATGAGATGACCCCAGCAGGCGCCCTGAAGCTCCCCCTCCCCTGGTGGCAATCGGCTCAAGGGTATTCTTTATTTGGGACTCCTTGGGGTTGGATCGTGGGGCGCCGCTCGCGGCCGGCTCTCCCACGCGGCCCCCTACAGAATCCAGGTTGCAACCGCTGACAAGGCTGCATCAGGAGAGCTCCTGGCGCCCAGCGGCCGCCGTCCTTTAAAGTGGACGCAGCCTGACTGTTGGCAGAGGACCTCGGGGCGGCCCAGCCAATGTGCATGTGGGAGCAGCGAGCGGGTGCTCCTGTCACAGTGGTTCCCACGGTTGTCATAGGAACCACCATTCATCTTTTGATGAATAGATAATTGTTGTAAATCATTTTCTAAATATTTAATTTTCTTATTTCTACCGTTGGTCTGATTGAAAGTAAAACTCCATTAAGCAATTTATTATAATCAA
>NW_016840338.1:0-3774 GCF_001698545.2 Rhinopithecus bieti
GAGCAACTCCCTGCTTCCAAGCCCTGGGCCAGACTGGAACATGTGGGACCAGAACCCAGGAGATCCTGAGGAGACAGAAGGCAGCAAACAAAATCATGCACAATGGTGAAAGGTGCTCTCCCTGACCCACGGGGACCCATGGCAGGACCCACGGGAGGGTAGCAGGATGGAGGGCCTATGAGCCTCTCCAGGCAACACTGACAGTACCAAAAGCTGGGGGGATTAGGGGTCCTGGAAACTGTCATCCTTGTCTGCTGGGCACATGACATAGCACAGCCACTTTGGCAGCCAGTTGGGCAGTGGCTCACAAAGCTCAATGGACTTGAACCCCACGTCCCCAAAGTGTCACAGATATTGAACCCACTGATTTAAAACTGAGGTCCACATGAAACCTGCATGCCATGTTCACTGCTTGATTCATCATCACTCACACATGGAGCCTTTGGGACAGCCTTCAACATGGGAATGGGGAGAGCAAGGCTGGTCCTCCCTTCAAACGGAAGACCCAGTGAGAAAAGGGAACAAGCCAGTGATGTCCGCATGAACGTGGGTGGATCCTAGGTGCATTTTGCTGAGGGAAAGAAGCCAGGCCCAATAAGCTACCATGTAGGAGTCCCATTCCTGGGCCATTCTGGAAAAGGCCAAACCATAGGGACTGAGAAACAGTCTGGGTGGCCAGGGGCTGACGGATCGGGGAGACGCTGGGTGCATAGGGGCCACTCTGGAGACTTGGAAGATGAAGGAGTCGCTCCAGGAGGGGCTGGGGCAGTGGCCGGGAGACTCTGCACATTGGTTTAGAACCACGGAGGAACTGTACATCCAAAGACTGAGCTGGCGTGTGTGCAAACTGAAAATAAATAAAGAAAATCATTCAGAGTGAAAAGGATCAGGCAAGTCACTGTGCAGCTGGGCTATTTGCATTTCACAGATGTGGATTTTACTGAAACATTTCCTCAAAGTCAAAGACCCTGAAGAGCTCACTGCTTATCTGGTGAATCATCTGAACCTGAAATGGGATTTGTTGTTAGGCTTTGTAGACAAACTGAAACTAACGGCATCTGCACAAAACAAACAAAAGCCCCCTTTCTCTGTCTCCTAGGCAGCAGGAACTATTCTATATCCTCCTGGCATATTCGGAGTATAACCCGGTGAGTATTCCCAGTAGTGACGTTCCCGGGCAGTATTTCCCTATTCACAGGAGTGGGTGTCTGGTGCGGTGCCGTCGCTTCTTTTAAAGTTAGTATTTGTGAGCCACCAGGATATAGGAGGTAGGACTCCAGCTCACCACTGGCATAAAACTCCAAGCAAGGGGTGGTCTCAAGGAGTCAAGCTGAGACACAAAGGAGTCGGGGCCTGGACTCCCAGTGTCACCTGGGTCTGACCAGCACTTCTCAGAACAAGAAATGACGCCCTCCTCCTGGGGCTGCCCCAAAGCCCAGGAGCTTGGCAGCATCGCACAAAGGGTGGTGCTATCAGGAGACATTTTGGACAAGGTGCTGAAGTGCCTGATGGACTTGGCTCTTGTCATGAAATGAATTTGCACCCTGAGGAAGCCTCTTCTTCAGAGGAAGCCTCCCCAGTCACCTCTGCCCTCTCCAATGACATGAGTCCTCCCAGGTGACCTCAGTCCTCCCAGGTGATGTCCTTTCACGGTGACTCTGGCTCTTGCAGGAGGTGGGCTACTGCAGGGACCTGAGCCACATCGCAGCCTTGTTCCTCCTTTATCTGCCTGAGGAGGATGCATTCTGGGCACTGGTGCAGTTGCTGGCCAGTGGAAGGCACTCCTTGCAGGGTAGGTGGACAGCATCCCTGGGACCTCATGCAGCCAGACCCTGGGATGGCCACCCTGGCCAGACAATCTCGGCTTTCAGCCAAGACACCTTCCTTGTGTCGCCAGCTTGTTGGGAACCTTTAGGATGTCTCTGCTGAGGGTCCCACAGGAGTCTGCGGCTGACCCCAAAGCCCAAGTCAGACGCCTTTCATCCCCATCAGGGGAGGGCATCTCATCCTCCCTGTGGCTGCCCTCTGTGTCCTGCTGTCACAGCCTCTGGCTCTGATTCTGTGTAGCTGACTCTCCCCTCCCTGAGAGTCCTCCTGCCCCACAGCTGCCCGGGCTTCAACTACCCTTGGTGCCCACAAATGGGCCGACCAAGCCCAGGTGGCAGCATCTCCCCATCCCGTGTCCCCTGGCCCAACCCCACTTTTAGGAGATGTCCAGGAAACCCGGCACCCACCCTGTTGTGGCCGTCCTGTCGTGGCCTCAAAGTCAGGCTTGCCCTTTTGCACTGTGGTTCATGAGGCCTCCAGGGGAACCTCCCGCCAGGCTCCAGGGGATGTTCCTGCCCCACCTCCCCAGGGCAAAGGCCACATGGTGGGGTCACCAGATGTGAGGGTGGGAGGCCTTGGGATTTGGGGCCTCTCCAGCTGCCCAGCTCTTCCAGCTGATGGCTCCACAACTTGGGGAAGGCTCTGATTTCATGATGGGCTGGGGCTTCTCAGGATTCCACAGCCCAAATGGTGGGACAGTCCAGGGGTTCCAAGACCATCAGGAGCATGTGGTCCCCACGTCACAACCCAAGACCCTGTGGCATCTGGTGAGTTTATGGTCCCCTTGGTCTTCCCCAGAGGCCCTGCATCCCGTGGGGCTGGAGGAATGGAGACTGGAGCCCCTCATGGGGCTGGTGACTGGCTGAGTCCCAGCCAGGGCCTAACCTGGGACATCGGGTTCTCCATGGGCTGGGAGTTGGTTTCCTTTCCTGCCCTGGAGGAGACAGAGGCACAGGGATGGAGGCCCAGCTCCCGCAGAGCAGGGCAAAGGGCAGTGTGTCCACTGGGAGTGTGGGAAGGGGAAGGTGTTGTGGGGAGCCCTGGACACCACCCAGTGTTCTGCACTAGGGGAAGCGTCTTCAGGGGCCCTGGAAGAGGGAGGTTTTAGGGCAGCCCAGGGGCCCTGAGCACCTCTGTTCCTCCCATCAGGACAAGGAAGGTCTATGTGCGCAGGGCTCCTCTTTAAGCTGGCTTCTCTGGATGTTGAATGACGGGGTAAGGAGGCATAGGGAGACCCTGGCTCTGGGACCCTCCTTGCCCTGCAGTGCCCTGCTTCCCCAGCCCGGGGTCTGGCTCACCCACAGCCCACAGGAGGCTCAGGCAGGTCCCCGAAGTACACACAAGCAAAACCCTCTGCCCACGAGGGGTCATCCCAGGGCAATGACTGGGGCTCAGGCCCCGCCTCATGGGCAGACTGGGCCAGAACTCAACTTGGGAGAGCTCAGGGAAGCCTCAAGCCCTGGGCAAGCCCCTCTCTGCAGGAGCCACATCCCCACTCCAATGAGTGTCCCCATGAGGAGCTGCAGGGCCTTGTCTGACCCAGCGCCCTGGAGGGCTCACAAACCCTCCTGGAGAAGGTCACTGACTCTGGGGACTGTGCCCCAATGTGTGCAGCTCAAGCCACCAGCCCCAGCCTGGAAGGGCCAGGTTCTCCCACACCTGCTGTCCCCACAGATCTCTCTTGGGCTCATCCTGCGCCTGTCGGATGTGTATTTGCTGGAAGGAGAACAGGTGTTGATGCTGATCACAAGCATTGCCTTTAAAGTTAAGAGGAGTAAGTCTCCATGTGCCCAGTGGGGCCTGGGGAGCCCTTGGGTCAGATCCCAACTGGCCCGAGGGCAGCTTCTTCACACTGTCCTCATGATCCTCTGTTCTGACCCAGAGGGAGGTCTGGCCAGGTGGGCTGGGCAGGGCACAGTGACACCGAGCCCATCCCCACTTGACCCA
>NW_016840339.1:0-3358 GCF_001698545.2 Rhinopithecus bieti
TGAGAAGAAAGCCGAAGCTGATAGAATACCAAGTCATTCCTTTTATACTGAAAAGTCCAGGTCAGTGTCAAGCTTTCTCAGAGATGCTTAAAATAAAAAATGCAGAAGGTCAAAATATCACACGTATCATCATTTTACGAAGCATTTCTCTCACTTTTCCTCTGCTAATTAACATGTTAAAGGAAATTGAACAAATGGAAGCGCTAGCAATTGAAGGACATTCTTTTTAATAGACCAGACATCACACTTTGACTACCTTCACCAGATCTGGAAATTGCCTGTTGCCATGTCACTGCTGGCAGCTATAGAAAAAGAGCCCCTATCCTGAATTGCAGCTCAGCCATGCTCATCATTCTCCCTGTTGTTGTGGCAGCTGTCAGGAAAAATTATTTGAACAGCAGCATCTTGAACAGATGGCTTAGAGACAAGTTAGAAATGGAAATACCTATGAGAAGAAAATTGCAAAAGTCAAGCTTAGACATCAAAGCACAGGCAATGGACTGCTCACCAGCCCTGTTCTCTATCTATAGGATGAAAGGTATATTTTTCCTATACCTGTTAAACACACTTCTTTTGCCTTACGTGGCTACCCCAATTCCGTAAGTGTTGAGGGGCAATGCAACTCTATTCTTTCTTTCTCAGCAGTCAGTTCTTTGGGGAGAATCAATCCAAGGCAGTAGTAGATGGGAGACACATTGTCTACCAATTTCCTTCCCTTTTTCTCATTTATTTCTCTGTGATGAGGGCCTGCTTTCTTTCCTGGCCCTTAAGCCCTTAGCTGTATGTCGTGTTTTGTCCTTATCATTCAATATGGCTGTGGTAGACAGGAGAATGTGCCTTGCAGCACTGAAACGGAGAGGAGCATAATTGACCAAGGGACCCAGCTGCTGTATTCTGAATCCAGCACTGAGTTGGCTGAGGCCATGCTTCTCCCAGGCATGTGCTGCTCCCAGGCAATGATTGAGTGCAGCAGGGATACTGAGGCAGCCGCATTTTTGAGAGATTCAAACTCCTCTGTCAGGTGACTTTGGCTCAGGGACTACACATAGGCTTTGCCAAAACTTTCTTAAAACTCCTCTGCTCCCTTTGACATTTCCTGCTCAACTTCGCTCCCTTCCCTCCCTGTTTCACTGCAGGAGTCAGACCTGCAGTATGATTTGAGAGCTCTCCCACCTTCCTCAATTTTCCCTCTAATACAACGTTTTGTGTCTGCTTACTGAAGAACACAAACCAACACAGTGGCTCTGCCCCTTTACGTCTCCTAATCTGTAACCTGTGAAGATCCGCTGAGTAATAAGCTGGCAAAAGGGGCCTGGTATGTAGACATGAGGAAGTCCACAGTCAGTCAAGAGCCCACAGTCAGTGCCAGTCCACATGATCAGTGATAAGGAGCAGATAATCAAAGGATAAAATTCAGTCAACTCTAATGGAGATGCTCATCATCAGATCCTAGGAGACAGAAAGCTTGCATAAAGTTATCTGAAGGCATCGAAGAAAAAATCATGTTAGTGGTAAAACTAACAAGATGTATAGAAAGTACACCTGGGGCAAAATTCCTCGTTCCCATTCAGATGCACAGAAAGTACACCTGGGGCAAAATTCCTCGTTCCCATTCAGAGGCATTCTTTTGAATCAACCACCTGGAACAGCACGGGGGACATACACTGAGCTGCTCATCAAGAATGGAACAGGAACTGCGAAAAAAAGGGGGGGTGGGGTCAGGGAGAATAAAATTCTAAAGAAAAAGCTCGTCTTGAAAAACAGGTCATTCAACCTTTCCTGAAAAGGGTCAGATAAAATGTAAAAATCATTCTTAGTTTAGAGTAGGAACTAAGCAGGAGGAGAATTAAATTTAAAAACAGGAAAAAAAAAAAAATTAAATTTGGTCTATAGACCATGGGCTGCAACACCTGGCCTTGAACAGTGAAGAGAATTCTACACAAAAGCCAATTCAGTAAACGTAAACATGCCACATTTGTATTGTATTCAAGGTGGAAATAATTTGATGTCATTCTAGAAAGGGAGTGTATATTTAAATGTACTGCTTCATTTAAATTATCAGCTTAATTGAAAAGGAATATTACTGAGAGAATCTGCATTGTTTTAAGCTCACCAAAATGTTAATTATCTTAGTATATTTAAAAAGTAGCAATAAGAAGGCAGCTTTTACATATTTTTGGGTAGAAATTCCATTCAGAGCTACATCTTGCAACTAAGTAGTTTCTTGTGTCCAAAGGAGATAGATTTCCACTCCCTGTTTGGGGAACATGCAAGCAGATCACACAAGCATCAAGACTCTAGCTGACTCTGTCATTTCATGTTATTTGCAAGGGAGGAGTCCACTCTTTATTTTATTTTTTTTTTTTTTTTTTTGAGATGGAGTTTCACTCTTGTTGCTGAGGCTGGAGTGCAATGGCACAATCTCGGCTCACGGCAACCTCCACCTCCCAGGTTCAAGCAATTCTCCTGCCTCAGCCTCCCGAGTAGCTGAGATTACAAGCATTTGCCACCACTCCCGGCTAATTTTGTATTTTTAGTAGAGATGGGGGTTTCTCCATATTGGTCAGGCTGGTCTTGAACTCCTGACCTCAGGTGATCTGCCCACCTCAGCCTCCCAAAGTGCTGGGATTACAGGCGTGAGCCACTGCGCCCGGTCCCTTCATCTTTTTTAATACTTTAGTTCCTACTACCTGTAGTAACATGGCTAATATAGTTATTCATTAGGCATTTTTCTCTATATGTTTAACCTTGGCACACAACCTTCCTTTTATAATTTAACAAGAGTTCGGTGAAGAAAAAATCGAGTTCGGCGAGTAATGGATGGTGAAACTGGAACTATTGGTCAAGTGACACGACTTGACCAAGGTCACAGAAACAATCTGTCTGTAGCAAAATTTGTTTGGCTTTGCCAACACTGTACTCTTTCCCTTTCTTCTGGTAGTAGAACTATTTTCCTACTGTCTACTCTAACCTGGGCAGGTTTCTGGTAGCTATGTTGTTATGCCCAGACCGTTTATTCCCCGAAGAAGACCACCAGAATCCAGAGTCAAAGCCAAGCGGCAAGGATCTTTAATGCAAGTTCAAACTTGGTCCCTCCGTTCTACAACATACAAGAGGGCCCTGAATGATGCATGTGCCCGCTTTTTATAGCCCGATGCATACAGGATATGTAATGTTACAGAGGTACAAAGGAATTCTTTTGGTTGCAGCATCACAACTGGTAATTGGTTAATATTTTAAGTTATACAATTAACAGTTTTCTATTTGTTCCCGCGCATTTAGTAAAACTACAAACGGTTGTGACCTTATCAGGGGCTCTCTAGGTGGTGTTTCGGAGATGTGTGGGGGGGGATGTGTT
>NW_016840340.1:0-1033 GCF_001698545.2 Rhinopithecus bieti
GCGGAAGCTGCTGTTGCTTGCCCTGCCCTCCCTGTGACGTCCTCTGTGCTGTTCTCCGGCAACAGTTCTGCCGAGCAAGCTTGGCCTCTGCTCCCTTCTGCTCTTGGATTACATGTCTGGAAGGCTTGTGTTCTTTCCTGGTTTTTGATGACGCTGAGCTGTTTTTGCAAGGATGACACGTGCCCATAGCAGGGAGAAGCCCCTTTGCAACTTTAACATCTTGACGTTCTCAAGCAGAGCTTGCTATCGAAGTTGACAGACTCCTGTGTTTTGTTTTGGCAGAAACTGAATTTCAGTCCTAGGACAGCTTCAGCACACTTGATCCTAGCTCTTCTCTCTCACTGCTCCCCTCGTGTGTGGCAGAAATCATATGCCCTGAAGTTGACCAGTCCCTTCATTTGAAAATCAGTTAATGTATGCGATCCTCATGAGAATGTTACTTTTTATAAAAGCAATCACAAAGACTGGGTTTTGTGAAACCAGTGTTTTATGTGTATTTTAATTGCACTCACAATAAGCTTTGTCTTCTAAATTCCATGTTTCCGATGAGCACTGGAATCATGCCCTGCAGTAGTTTTGCTTTTCCGCTTTTATTTTGGCTGAGGTAAAGTTGAGAACATTGTGATATTAGGTGTAGTGAGCCCTTTTAGCTTCTTCTATGTCTGTTTTCCTTTAAGGCAAAACCAGCAGACTGATAGCAGTTTGTGAGCACCTGGCATCTCCCAGGCCTTTCCTGGGTCTTCCCTCCGCTGTCTCATGGACAGAGCAGTCACTCGTGGAAGGTGAACCTGAGAATCTGTGGGTGGAATTAAGTAAATGTCATAGCTCTCTTCTGTGACGAACTGAATCACATTAAGCCCAGTAAATTGTAACAGCAGGTTTTGCACATACAAAGCATTGAACACCAGGACAGATAACCAGGCTGTGACGCTTCTGGTCCTGCACAAGACCTCCGGTATCACAGCACATTTAACAAATTGGCAGCATTGAGTGTTTGAAAACGTTGTGTGTGTACCATGTCCGTGATTTTCGA
>NW_016840341.1:0-1936 GCF_001698545.2 Rhinopithecus bieti
TTTGTAGACCAGAGTGCAAGTTCTGTGGCAAAAGCAGGTAATTTGGTTTTATTTATTTATTTTTGAGATGGAGTCTCACTCTGTCGCCCAGGCTGGAGTGCAGTGGCGTGATATCGGATCACTGTAAGCTCCGCCTCCCGGGTTCATGCCATTCTCCTGCCTCAGCCTCGCGAGTGGCTGGGACTACAGGTGCCTGCCACCACGCCCAGCTAATTTTTTGTGTTTTTAGTAGAGACAGGGTTTCACCTTGTTAGCCAGGTTGGTCTCCATCTCCTGACCTCGTCATCTGCCCGCCTCGGCTTCCCAAAGTGCTGGGATTACAGGCGTCAGCCACTGCGCCCAGCTGTGATTATTACAGAGGAAGCAAATTCCTGGAAGTGGAATTCTTGAGTTAAAGAATATTTATAATTTTAGAAAAGTTTCTGGATCAATTAGAAAAGCAATTAGGCTATTTTAGAGATATCCTTGAGGAACTGTGTATTTTAACTCCCTTCAAGTATATGGAAAAGAGAGAAATATAGTACTGTTTTTTTATAGCAGGAAGGTAGCATTTCATCTTGCCCTCTAATTATAAAATATATTACCATAATATTCTCTAACAGTGATCTAAGTTGCAAAATTCGTAAAGATATATAGTAATAGCTAGAATTTAATTTGGGTTTAGCCTATTTGTGAATAAAAATTTTTACTGATGTGCCCAAGAAAGATAAAAACAAATGTGTGTATATTCATAGTGCTAAAATTAACTTTGAAATGTTAGTGTCTTCAACACTGTCAACTTCTTTATAGACTTTTAAAACTATAAACGCTGATTAGTAATTTCCAGACAATTTGTACACAATGGTACAAATACTGAGAAAGTCTGTATTCAAAATTTCTATACTTTTTAAACATGCTTTTTTAATAACGTTCAAAGACACTGGTATCCTAATAGAAAAGAATGATGTGAAACTGAAAAAGGCAATGTATGTCCCATCAAAGAGCTTCACTGCTATGGTTTGCACAGACTGAGAGAGAAGGTTTGGACAGAAGTTAATAACTTCCTTGAGAATAGTCAGTCATCCTCTGTTCTCAGTAAGTATGTCAAAATAGCGGACCAGAGTCTTTGATCAATTAATGTGAGTGATTTAAATCTTCAGGTATATGAACATAGCATTCAAAGTACTATACCTATGGGAAGTTTTTGGCAAAAAGGTGACAAGTATGAATAACTCTTTAAACTTGTTTTTTACAGTTGGCAACACCTCTTCTTGCCATTTCATTGTAAGCATTAATACAAAAAATTTCTTGTTAGTCTGACTACTTACTGGATGGAATTTAAAACACTTTATCACTTTTTGGAAAGATGTAGGATTTTAGTGTAAAATGTAGGCTAGTGTAAGAAAAAAGCAACAAAATTGATTTTATTTTCATTTCTGTTACTGTTATTACAAGATATAGAGAAAGACAGCTAATCAAAAAAATTGTGTCATGTATTTAGCACTACTGGTTGGATATATTAAAAGCATTTCATGGGGGGCGGAGCAAGATGGCCGAATAGGAACAGCTCCAGTCTCCAACTCCCAGTGCGAGCGACACAGAAGACTGATGATTTCTGCATTTTCAACTGAGGAACCGGGTTCATCTCACTGGGGCATGTCGGACAGTCGATGCTGGTCCACAGGTGCAGCCCGACCAAAGAGAGCTGAAGCAGGGCGAGGCATCACCTCACCTGGGAAGCGCAAGGGGGAAGGGAATCCCTTTTCCTAGCCAGGGGAACTGAGACACACAACACCTGGAAAATCGGGTAACTCCCACCCCAATACTGCGCTTTACTAAGGTCTTAGCAAAGGGGCACACCAGGAGATTATATCCCACACCTGGCCCAGAGGGTCCCACGCCCACGGAGCCTCCCGCATTGCTAGCACAGCAGTCTACGATCTAACTGCAAGGCAGC
>NW_016840342.1:0-280 GCF_001698545.2 Rhinopithecus bieti
TGGTGGTTTGCTACACCTATCAGCCCGTCATCTAGGTTTTCAGCCCTGCTTGCATTAGATATTTGTCCTGACGCTCTCCCTCTCCTTGCTCGCAACCACGACAGGCTCTGGTGTGTGCTGTTCCCCTCCCTGTGTCCATGTGTTCTCACTGTTCAACCCCCACTTATGAGTGAGATCATGAGGTGTTTGATTTTCTCTTCCTGGGTTAGTTTGCTGAGGATGATGGCTCCCAGCTTCATCCATGTTCCTGCAAACCACACGAACTCACCATTTTTAATGG
>NW_016840343.1:0-279 GCF_001698545.2 Rhinopithecus bieti
CCTTTCTTTCCCTTTTCTTTTCATGGGTCAGGTGTGCTCTATCAGAAGGCTTCCCCTTTCTGTTGGACAGAGTCCTGGAAAAAGAAATGAGCCCTGCTGAGAAACATGCTCCACAAGGAGGAAGGAGTCACCTTTTTCAGGAGCATGATCCCCAGAAGCATGAGAAATCCAGATGCCGTGGCTTTACACAGGATGCTGGAGTTTCTTTTCTCTGGATCCAGGACCTTGGCATCGTTGTTCTGTAATGCCCATAACTGATTTTGAGGTGAGTCCACTTGA
>NW_016840344.1:0-1027 GCF_001698545.2 Rhinopithecus bieti
GGGTTTCACCATGTTGGCCAGGTTGGTCTCGAACTCCTGACCTCAAGTGATCCGCCTGCCTAGACCTCCCAAAGTCCTCGGATTACAGGCGTGAGCCACCGCGCCCAGCCGACCTGGTAAGTTTTAATCAAGTACTCTGAACTATGCAACAAACACTAGGAAGTAATAGAAAAAAAATTAATCTAAAAACCTTCTGGAGAGTCAAAGAATTGCAGATTTTAAATAGCATGAATACTTGAATTCATGGTATTGAAAAGGACCTCGCACTTACCCGCATGTACAAACTGCCTGCCCACCTCTATCAGAGTATTTTTCAAGCTGTGCTACAGTTAACTATGTACTGCCCAAAGCCAATCTGTCCCTGCAGATCATAAGCTCTTAAAGACCAGGACTTCAGGAGAACAAGCAAAACTTCAGAGAGAAGGGAGCCACCAAAACAGAGTTCATAGCAATGAGTCGGCAGGAGCTGATGTCTGGAGGTGCGCTGTAGCCTTGGGGTCTGGGACAGTGGAGGGCAGAGAACGCAAAAGGGCCTGCATGACATGCTACAGGGCTAGGAGCCACAGCTGCAGTGATTAGTTCAGTTTTGTCTCGTATGCCTGTTACTTATACACCATCTGTTGTTCAGAAAGAACTTCAGGTTGAGTATTTGGACTCCTTGAGCCTTCTGCTGTTTGTCTCCAGGACGTTTAACACTCTTAAAAGGGGAAAATTGTCCAGTTCGATTATGCTTCCTGGGACATCACAGGTTTTTCAAAAGTTTGATGAAAGCATTCACTAAGGAGTGATTCCACTTTCTCTGGTGGCTGAGAAATACGCGTCTGAGGGGCAGCATCAGGTCTCCCCATCAAGCTGAGGTCGGAGTCTCCCCACCTATGGACCTCACCCTGGCTCCCCCCTCATAAATCTGACCTCTAACTGCCTTGGCCTCATTCCATGGGTGTGGATGCTCCTGCGTGAAACGCATGTTCAGCCCACCAAATTCTTGGGAGAGTTTCTTCCACTCTCCAGGCGCTGAGAGCTACAA
>NW_016840345.1:0-2793 GCF_001698545.2 Rhinopithecus bieti
GGAGGGCTCTAAGGATTCTGTGTGCTCTAAGTGGTCTAGCAGGCTCTAACCTTCCCTATGAGAAATAAGTTGTCCAGAGAAAGGCTGATCTAGTTGAGACAGGGTCTCTTTTACAGACTCCTTAGGCTATGAAAAGACTTAAGCTCCACTTAATCTTTTCAATCTGGTCAGTGCTAGTTTGTTGGCTACAGTATGTATTAGAGGTTTATCCATCACACTTTGAGATGCCTTCATCTCATCTTACTGAGTTTAGCCCCAGTTTGGAAATATTATCCCACAACCAAATGGCTCTCACTGTGCCCAAGTCTCGTCTTTCCTTGTCTTTCCTCCACATCTCCACTTTAATACTGCATGCATGTAAATAAATGTATCGGAATTAACAATCAGTTGAGATGATCCCCTAAAAGAGTTCCATATTCTTGGTTCTACCTCCATTTATTCTTTTTCCTGTTGCCCCTGAGATTGCCTCTTCTAACTCTGCTATATGATTTTGATCCTGTTAGCTCATGGTGTCAAAGAGAAACAGAGCCTGGAATTTGTTAGAGGTGGCAAGACAGATTTTATTCAGGCCACTGCGGTAGAGGAGAGAGACTTCTGATGAACAGATGTCAACTCCACTGAAACAAAAGGCAGGGTGTGCTAAGGAAAAGTACCGAAGGACATTGAGTGGGGGTGAGCTTGGTCAATGTATTGGGGCATCTGTGTTTGCTAATGGGTGCTTATTAAAGTTAGGTTCTCTACGTTCACAATGTCAGGTTTATAAAGAAAAACATAATTAAGAACTATAAAAAAAGAAATGAAATAAACAAAGTAAAATCAAAAAAAGAAAAGAAGAGAAAAGAAAGCTAAGCTCCTGCCTTCCCATAGAGACAGGGAGACATGGACCTTGTTTTTCTTGATCATTACATTACAAAGGGATGGCTTCCAGGTTGTTGAGAAAGACAGTCCTGGGTTGTAGAAGATACATCTTAAAAGAAGAGAGAAAGAATTTACAATTGCAAGTTTTCTAAAGTACATGCTGTAAGGAAAGGGAGTCAGGGGCTGTAGTCAGGTTTTGGTCTGAACAAACAGTAAATTCTTTTGGCAGCAATGAACTGTCTCAGGAAGGCATTTTAAGGGGGGCTAGGATTGTCATCCTAGGGAAATGGCCTTTTGGCAGCATTGAATAGTCTCAGGAAGGCATTTTAAAGGGGCTGAGGTTGTCATCCTAGGGAAATGGCCTTGAGCTGATAGAAACTATGCTAGTGTTTGTTCAAGTCTCTTAGTGTGTGTATGTGTTGGGGGCAGGTGGATGAAATTGTGCTGAAAGTTGCAGTTCTTACAGGCCAAAGCTGAGGCCTAGTTGAGAAATGGGCTCAGGGGAGCCTGACTGAAGTTTGGTCATGAAGAGGGCCTTTGTTGCTTTTTCCTATACCAGCTTTTTGTCAAGGGGCAGCTTTTGATGATTAAAGACAAAGTTGGAGCTCCTGTGTCTGGCTCATCCCTGTGGAATATGAAGCAAAGGAAGAAAATGTTTACATATTCTCCAAACACAAGAAATCATATCTCTAAGAGATTAAAAACAAAACAAAACAAAAACAAAAATTCTGTGTCTCGCAGCCCAGAAAGGAACAACCATGATTCATGCCTAGAAAATGTCTTAGTAATCCCCAAATGACAAAGAGAGAACTACTATGGATGATTAGAGCACTCTCCCAGAGCACCTGAATCCTGTCATCCTGGAGGCTAACCAGGAGCAGGTAAGAGCAGCATTTGGATGTGAAACCAATGGGCAAAATGTAAGGGAAGAATCAAGGCAGACCTGGCTCAGTCATAGGTCACAGTACATTTACTGCCTCTTCTTTCTCTTCATGAGGCTCTCAAATTGGTCTGTACTGACTAGAGGGGGTGGAGGGCAGGTGAAGGATAAGGGATGTTCAAACAGTCAAAGTAAGGAATATATTGTATTAGTGTGTGAATACATGTGAATAGTCTGCACTTAGGTTTGCCTTTAAGAGCCAAATATAGAGATATTAAACACAAAAACCTTGGTCATCATTTTTTTTTCTAAGCACCATCATCTATTTTGTAACCTTGTTTATTCTACCCAAACATCTTCTCTTTCACACAAACTTGTGAATAAGTGTGCAAATCAACACTTTAAATATACTCTCAGTTTGCATTTGGCTAGAAAAAACTATGAAGATAATAAAAATGGGACCTGTGTTTATAACATAATTATCATGAATAACGGCAAAAGGAAATTGAATGAAGTGAACCATCAGCCTTCATGAAATCACTGTCTGGTAGTCTTGCTGGGTATCTTCCAGTCTCAGATTTACCCTACCTTTTATGTGATGACACAATGATCATTTAGAAAATGGGCAGTGATGCTAATGATTATCAGACATCATTTACTGTGGACCAGTATAATTGAGAACACCACTTCTTTTTCTCCTGATTTGTTTTCCTGCCATGAGAGTGCACACTGACATTCAGAGCAGCTTCATGTAACCAAAGTGAAAAATTAGTCATTTTGAACATCTTGGCAATGGTACTGTATAATTACTTCTGTCAAGTATTTGTGTTTTGTCTGCATTGTACATATTTGTTCTTTCCTATGAGTGATTGGAGGAGTGGGGGGAAAATAAAGGACTTTTAAAGGCTATAAACATTATCATAAAAAAAATTTCAGGGGGCAACTGCTAAAGATAAGTGGAGTCTTAGGTATGTTAGGGGTTCTTTTATAGGCAGGGGCTTAATTAGGCAGCTAAAGTTCTGTTCCATAACCTTGTGGTAGAAAATGACTTATGG
>NW_016840346.1:0-2856 GCF_001698545.2 Rhinopithecus bieti
AATTAAATAATAATATGTGTGGCATTTGAACATGATTGAAGACTGTGAAGCCCTATGAAATTACTCGAAGTTTGGGAAACAGACCATGAAGCATTTTGCCCTCCTGAGGGGTCCTAGGGTAACATTGTTAGCTAGGTAATATTATTATGACTTAAGAGGTCTTAACTAATAGGGGCTGGTTGCTAGGTAACCACCACTCCTCCCTCCCCTCAGGCTCCTCCCCAGCCTCCCCTCCCTAGGTCCTTTACATCACACCACACCCTGCCCCTCCCTTGATTTTTATCTCTGTGTGATGTATGAGCACGCTGGCCCCTGACAGACCTTGTTGAGCTTGGTTGCTTGGAGAAGTCATGGTATCATCGTCCATTAGTTTATCTTGGGTCCCAGGGATATCTATACCCATATGCCAATTTTTCCTACTCCTCGGCATGAGTCATTTTTTATCTTACCACTTTTCGCGCCTGATCTTGCTGTCCTGCTGGGTTGTAGAGATCTACCTTGCACACACCCCTGTGGCTGCGTAACCAGTCAATATCATCAGACATCTGGAAAGAGAAAGAAAAGAAAGCTGAAATGCTTATATATGGTTTTTGGAAACCAGATCAGTTTGGATAAGAATCTCTGGAGGGGTTCTGAAATCCATTTTTGTGTTTCATACATAGGTTTAGGCTAGGGACTGGTGGGGCGAGCAGTGGGGGACACATTAAGATGTTTGAACTTGATGCTCAGGATCATTATCTTTTAGCAAAATCCATAGTCTCCTTTAATTTAGACTCCCCATATCAAGTATTTGGAATCATGAGAGTATGATGACCTGGGAATCAAATTTAAAAGGAAATCTAGTGACTTTGGGGATTACATTTAGTGATTTACTTCTACCCAACTCTACTAACTAAATCTCTCTGATCTCCACATTTCTTTACCCCCTCGAGTACCTTCAAAAAACTCCAGCTCACGTTACCCCCTCTAACTTAATTCTAGCTAACTCCAGTTCAACCAGTCTTTCCCATTACACTAAAGAAAGTGAAATTAGATAAACAGCTATAATACATCACTCAAAGCCACTGGAAAAGACTACAGTCAATAGCAGTAAATAAATAGCCCTTTTATTAAAACAACATATACAATTTCAATATATAGAACAAGATTCTGAATGGTGAGAAAACCCAGTCTAATAACCATAAATATAACACCAAGAGACAGAAATCTGAGAGAAGACCAGACCCTGATCCAATAGGATCAAGTTTAATTTATTTTAGAAAGAAAAAATAATCTCTGCCAACTTCCTTCCACCATTACCCCGCCCCGGCCACCACCTCCCAACCCAGTCTGGAACTAAAAGTAAAAAGGAAATGACAGAAGCCAGTGACTGATTTTTGCTACGTAAGACCTGAGATTTATACTCAGAACACACAGTTAAGAGCTCAGTAGACTTGTTTTGGTATCTGGGGCTTGAATTTGATTTCTTTTCAAATTTTAACCAGAGAAATCCTTTTTGCCAAGTATTAGAGGGCTATTGAATTCCCCTTCCCACCCTCCCCACTCCCACTCTCCCTTCTGCCCCTCCCCTCCCCTCTCTCCCCACTCCTCTCCCTCCCTCCCCTTCCCATCCCCTCTTTCTCTCCTTCCCCTTTCTCCCCATTCCCTCCCCCTCCCTCCCCTTCTCTTTCTGCCTTCCTCCTTCTTTCCTTCTGCCTCTTCTCTATTCCCCCACAGCATGTTAATAATAGCTATTCTCTAATGGCTATCCTTTCACATGATAATACTACATTCCTGCTCTTTACCATCCCTGCCTGCAACCAAGATCTTTTTGAACTCTTCCTTCAGGAATCTCTGTGAAACCTTGAAAAAGTTACAGGAAAAGACTCCTACACACTCTGAAGAGGGAGTTTCTTTTTTTCCAAGAGCTAGATAGAGAACACTAGCCTAGTAAAAAAAGAGGTGGAGGCAGAGTCCCTCATGTGATTCAGAAACAGCGTAAGTCCAAGTCCAAAAGAACCGTGAAAAACAAAATTTATGAACTCATTACCTTGATGATGAAGTTCTTTTAGACGTTTGGCTGAAAACGTGACACCCAGAAGGGAGATGTGCCCCTTTAGATGGAACTGAGAAGTGCCAAGTTCTTGGGCACCTGCAGTTGCCTGCCACCCCTGCCAGTCTGGGCCAGCTGTTGGACCAGACTGAGGGGCCAGGCTTTCCCCTGCTGCCTCTGACCCTGGGGTGTGGCAACAGAGTTTGTTGGGTCACAATGCCTGAAACTGTCACAACCTAAGCAAAGGTGGGCATGTTGGCAAACTCAGTAAACTATTCCCATCAAAAGCACATCAGGCTGCCTGCTGTGGGACAAACTTTTTCTGGTATCTTTATGAGGGTACACACCATTTTTCTCACATTTTCTCCGGCTCACAGTCCATCAAGATAGCCCTTCTCTTTTCATTTCCTGCTAGACCTCCAGAACAATCTAATCATATCCCTGCTAGAGAATCAGAGTTATGTTGCAAGAGATCTTTAGATTTACACAGAAACAGAGAAATGTTAATTAAAATCTTTTCTGGGTATCCCAAATAAAAGTATGAAAATAGAAACTTGGAGGCTGCCTTAGCAGCTTCTGTAGTTTCACATCACCATTAAGATGCGCCCCCCCCAGCTAGTCAAAAAGAAGTTAGATGTCCCTACCATTGTAGTATCAGAGTAGGCTATCATGTAGGACCCTGGAATGATGTTTTCTTGTCGATTTGGATGCTGTGATGACTCTTCCAGTCTGCCTCAAGATACTGCTCTTTTCTTCAACTCTCCATGCCCTCCTACAGCCTCGACTGCCAGCTGGTACTAGAGTTACTTCTTCATGACATCACT
>NW_016840347.1:0-1032 GCF_001698545.2 Rhinopithecus bieti
GATGAAAAAATCCTCAACAAAATGCTGGCAAACCAAATCCAGCAGCACATCAAGAAGCTACTCCACTATGATCAAGTAGGATGCAAGGTTGGTTCAACATGCAACAATTAAAAAATGTTATTCATCGCATAAAGAGAACTAAAGATAACCAAAAAAATTATGTCAATAGATGCAGAAAAAGATTTCAATAAAATTTATCACCCTTCATGTTTAAAATCCTCAACAAACTAGGCTTTCAAGGTACGTACTTCAAAATAATGAGTTATCTATGACAAATCCAAAGCAAACATAGTGAATGGACACAAGCTGAAAGCATTTCTGTTTGAAAACTGGCATACTTTCTCTCACCACTCCTATTTAAGAGAATTGGAAGTCCTGGCCAGAGCAATCAGACAAGAGATAAAATAAAAGGCATTCAAACAGGAAGAAAGGAAGTCAAACTATACCTCTTTGCAGATGACATAGTTCTATATCTGCAGAAAAGCTCTTCAAACTGACAAACCACTTCAGCAAAATTTCAGAATACAAAACAAATGTATAAAAATCGGCAGAATCTCTGTATATTAACAACATTCAAGCCAAAAGCCAAATCAAAAACACAATCACCTTCACAACTGCCACACACACTCACAAAATATCTAGGAGTACACCTAACCAGAGAAGTGAAAAGATTTCTATGTCAAGAATCACAAAACACTGCTTAAAGAGTCAGAGATGGCCGGGTGTGGTAGCTCATGCCTGTAATCTCAGCACTTTGGGAAGCTGAGGTGGGTGGATCATTTGAGGTCAGGAGATCAAGACCAGTCTGGCCAACATGGTAAAACTCTATCGCCACTAAAAATACAAAAATTACCTGGGCATGGTGGTGGGCACCTGTAATCCCAGCTATTCAGGAGGCTGAGGCAGGAGAATAGCTTGAATCCAGGAGGCAGAGGTTGCAGTGAGCCAAGATTGTGCCATTGCACTCCAGCCTGGGTGACAAAGCGAGACTCTGATTCAAAAAAAAAGAAAGAAAGAAAGAAAGAAAAAAAA
>NW_016840348.1:0-971 GCF_001698545.2 Rhinopithecus bieti
GCTAGCCATAAGTAGAAAGCTGAAACTGGATCCCTTCCTTACGCTTTATATAAAAATTGATTCAAGATGGATTAGAGACTTAAGTGTTAGACCTAAGACCATAAACACCCTAGAAGAAAACCTAGGCAATACCATTTAAGACATAGGCATTGGCAAGGACTTCATGTCTAAAACACCAAAAGCAATGGTGACAAAAACCAAAATTGACAAATGAGATGTAATTAAACTAAAGAACTTCTGCACAGCAAAAGAAATTACCATCAGAGTGAACAGACAACCTACAGAATGGGAGAAAATTTTGCAATCTACTCATCTGACAAAGGGCTAATATCTAGAACCTACAAAGAACACAAACAAATTTACACAAAAAAAACAAGCAACCCCATGAAAAAGTGGGCAAAGGATATGAACAAACACTTCTCACAAGAAGACATTTATGCAGCCAACAGACACATGAAAAAATGCTCATCATCAACTGCCACCAGAGAAATGCAAATCAAAACCACAGTGAGATACCATCTCACACCAGTTAGAATGGCGATCATTAAAACAGGCGCTGGAGAGGATGTGGAGAAATAGGAACACTTCTATACTGTTGGTGGTACTGTAAACTAGCTCAACCATTGTGTAAGACAGTGTGGCGATTCCTCAAGGATCTAGAACTAGAAATACCATTTGACCCAGCCATCCCCATTACTGGGTATATACCCAAAGGATTATAAATCATGCTGCTATAAAGACACATGCACATGTATGTTTATTGCAGCACTATTCACAATAGCAGACTTGGAACCAACCCAAATGTCCGTCAATGACAGACTGGATTAAGAAAATGTGGCACATATACACCATGGAATACTATGCAGCCATAAAAAAGGATGAGTTCATGTCCTTTGTAGGGACATGGATGAAGCTGGAAGCCATCATTCTCTGCAAACTATTGCAAGAACAGAAAACCAAACACTGCATGA
>NW_016840349.1:0-1479 GCF_001698545.2 Rhinopithecus bieti
CTGTTCATATCCTTTGTCCACTTTTGATGGGGTTGTTTGATTTTTTCATGTAAAATTTGTTTAAGATCTTTGTAGATTCTGGATATTTGTCAGATGGGTAGACTGCAAAATTTTCTCCCATTGTGTAGGTTGCCTGTTCACTCTGATGGTAGTTTCTTTTGCTGTGCAGAAGCTCTTTAGTTTAATTAGATTCTGTTTGTCAATTTTGGCTTTTGTTGCCATTGCTTTTGGTGTTTTAGTCATGATGTCCTTGACCATGCCTATGTCCTGAATGGTATTGAGTAGGTTTTCTTCTAGGGTTTTTATGGTTTTAGGTCTAACATTTAAGTCTTTAATCCATCTTGAATTAATTTTTGAATAAAGTGTAAGGAAGGGATCCAGTTTCAGCTTTCTACATATGGCTAGCCAGTTTTCCCAGCACCATTTATTAAATAGGGAATCCTTTCCCCATTTCTTGTTTATGTTAGGGTTGTCAAAGATCAGATGGTTGTAGATGTGTGCTGTTACTTCTGAGGCATCTATTCTGTTCCATTGGTCTATATCTCTGTTTTGGTACCAGTAGCATGCTGTTTTGGTTACTGTAGCCTTGTGGTATAGTTTGAAGTTAGGGAATGTGATGCCCAGCTTTGTTCTTTTTGATGAGGATTGTCTTGGCAATGCAGGCTCTTTTTTGGTGCATATGAACTTTAAAGTAGTTTTTTCCAATTCGTGAAGAAAGTCATTGGAAGCTTGATGGGGATGGCATTGAATTTATAAATTACCTTGAGCAGTATGGCCATTTTCATAATATTGATTCTTCCTAATCATTGGCATGGAATGTTCTTCCATTTGTTTGTGCCCTCTTTTATTTCACTGAGCAGCGGTTTGTAGTTCTCCTTGAAGAGGTCTTTTACATCCCTTGTAAGTTGGATTCCTAGTTATTTTATGCTCTTTGAAGCAATTGTGAATGGGAGTTCAGTCATGATTTGGCTGTCTGTTTGTCTGTTATTGGTGTATAGGAGTGCTTGTGATTTTTGCACATTTATTTTGTATCCTGAGACTTTGCTGAAGTTGCTTATCAGCTTAAGGAGATTTTAGGCTGAGATGTTGGGTTTTCTAAATATACAATCATGTCATCTGCAAACAGGGACAATTTGACTTCTTCTTTTCCTGATTGAGTACCCTTTATTTCTTTCTCTTGCCTGATTGCCCTGGCCAGGAATTCCAACACTATGTTAAATAGGAGTGGTGCGAGAGGGCATCCTTGTCTTGTGCCAGTTTTCAAGGGGAATGTTTCCAGTTTTTACCTATTCAGTATGATATTGGCTGTGGCTTTGTCATAAATAGTTCTTATTATTTTGAGATATGTTCCATCAATACCTAGTTTATTGAGAGTTTTTAGCATGAAGGACTGTTGAATTTTTTCGAAGGCCTTTTCTGCATCTGTTGAGATAATCATTGGCTTTTGTTGTTGGTTCTGTTTATGTGATGGATTGCATT
>NW_016840350.1:0-278 GCF_001698545.2 Rhinopithecus bieti
TGAAACCAACCAAACATCCAGGTTATCTAAATTGTCAAATCTCCATTCAAAACATTAGGGCAGCAGCTAAATATATTTGTCACAGTGAACTTATACAAACCTACATCCATGCAATGTTTATTGTAATTCAGAATATCCATCATGGTTAGAGGGAATATATCTGTCCCACAGAGTGCATCATAAAAAAAATAGAAATCTGAGACCTTCCCTTTTGTGCCTGTTTGAAATTTGGGATTCTGTCTGCAGTCTCAGGAGAAGGTAGTGGGATGTATCTCCAA
>NW_016840351.1:0-1483 GCF_001698545.2 Rhinopithecus bieti
ATGTTGGCCAGGCTGGTCTTGAACTCCTGATGTCAAGTGATCCTTCTGCCTCAGCCTCCTGAAGTGCAGGGATTACAGGCGTGAGTGCGTGAGTCACCACACCTGGCCAACTATTCTTGATTTTTGTAAGGACTTGATAATTTAAGAATAAGGTAATTCCCTAACATTATAAAAAACATCTAACCTAAACCAACAGCCAACATCAGAGCCAACTAATATGAACCACTAGAAACATTTCTATTAAGTGAATCACTAGAAACATTTCCGTTAAAATCAGAAGCAAGACAAGGAAGGACTCCTGCTAGTACTGCTATTATTTAGCCTTATCCCAAAAGTTCTAGCCAATACAATCGGGTTTGAAATCAAAATAGCAGTTTTGTTCTTTAAAAGGAAATAAAGTTATCATATGGGATCTGATGTGATTAATTTCAAAAATAACCCAAGAAAAGCAACTGAAAAACTATTAGAAATAAGAGTTAAGCATAGACACACAAAATCAAAAATTTTCCTACCTACCAGTAATAACTAGTATATATGAGATACACACACATGCATGCAAGCAACTAAGGAACATAAAAGAAAATTAATAGATTAACATATTATGTCTTTTCCTGGATGACAGACTCAGTGTTGTGATGATGTCAATGAAATTTTAGGTTTAAAGTAATTCCAATCAAAATCCTGGTAAGATTTTGAGAAGAACCTGAAAAAAACATTCTAAGTTCATTTGAATGAAAGAATGGTTGAGACTAGCCAAGAAAAAAGTGTGGGTAATATGCTAGGCTGCACAGAAAGCAAAGGAAATCTGGCTTGCCAGCTATTGCAAATATAAGGGTATGAAACTGGTGGAAAACCCAAGAGAGAGATCAATGAATAATACAAGTCAAAAAATAAATAAATAAATCCTAGCATATATAAGAATTTATGTATGATAAAAGTATAATAACAATAATCATAGGAAAACAGTTATTTGACAAATGGTGCTCTAATAAATGACTCTCTAGGGGAAAATATAAGCTATACTCTACTTCATACTAGTCACAAAATGAATTTTTGATGGACTGACAAGTTAAATATTTTTAAAACTATTTAAAAACTGGATTATCTATCTAACCGTAGGATGGGAAATGTATTTTCAAGTGTAAAAGCAATAGAAGAAATTACCACGATCTGAAGGAGGTTTAGAAATCAATCAATTTAACCAATAAAAATGTAAAAACAATCTATATCAAAAGCATCGTTAAAAAGTTAGAAGACAATCTGGGGAAAACATTTATGTGCACAACGTGCAGGTTTGTTACATATATATACATGTGCTATGTTGGTGTGCTGCACCCATTAACTCGTCATTTACATTAGGTATATCTCCTAATGCTATCCCTCCCCCCTACCCCCTCCCCACAATAGGACCCAGTGTGTGATGCTCCCCTTCCTATGTCCAAGTGATCTCTTTGTTCAATTCCCACCTATGAGTAAGAACACG